>NW_020289976.1:57264-300946 GCF_003144245.1 Jaminaea rosea | reverse complement strand
CCCTCCCTTCTCGAGCAATGGAAGGACTGTTGAGAGAACAGGCTCTGAAAGCACGATGGCCGTTGCCTCTCACGAAGGATGCTGTCGCCTCAGCGATTGGCTTCCTGATCTCCTGTCTGTCTACAGCAAGACGCAACAAGTTCGTTCGAGACTGCAGTTGATATCAGTCATGCCAGGCAAAGCCATCGAATCATCAGCTCGCTGAGCATTCCATCACATGAGCCGTGTCCGTGAAATGAGGCGCCCTTCTCACAACACCGCTCTACTGGAATGACTGGCTCTCTCACGCCTTCGTCCCTTGCGTTCGCCCCAATTTCACATACAGCCGGGGTTCAGCAGCAGAGTCCTCTGAATGTATGCTCATCGCTGAGAGGCTCTCCTCTGTCATCTGCTGATGGAGAACAAGTCATCTCAAATCTTGCTTCATTTCAGCTCGCTCCGTATCGCAACCTCCTCTCAATATGTTTCGACTCGAGCGAACAATGAGCCGTACTGTCTTGCGATATCGGGTCGCTCGGCTGTGCCGGCGGGAGATACGAGCTTGACTTTCGCCGCCGGAACAAGCTCGGCCGTCTCGCCGTTCGTGGCGAAGTAGCGTGGGAAGTCGCGGCGAGAAGAACTGAGATCAGGTCACTAAGACAGACGTGTCGGACGCGAAAGGCGAGAAGAAGTGGCGGTGGCGCGTGCCTCCCAATGAGGAAGTCAGACCAGGGCGGCTGAGCCTGCTCTGAACTCTCGTTGCGCGTTCCTTGCAACTTTGGGAGGCTACCCGGTCCAGGCAAGGGCTTGCTGGCTTTATTGTCGAGCTCGGACATTCCTGCTGGCCGGAACTTGAGACAATGTCCAACTGGACCATAGGCTCGCTCGCGCCCTCTTTCCCTCACAGTCATGCGACGTGCGCCGTCCTTACCGTTGCTTTAGTGTGGCTGCTTGCCTCTCCCGAGTATTTGGCAAGGTCTACTCTCATTGTGGCGAGGATCGCAGCCTCATTCAAACGACGCACATCGGTCCTCACCTCGTCAATCGAGCTTTGAATGAGGCGTTCGGAGGTTGCGACGTTGCCGGATGACCTACTCCCTGGCAGGCGGACACTAGCAGCAGCTTGCCCTTGACGGCCTCGAAAGCCTCGCTCGAGAGGTGCGAACGGCCCTGCAGGGCGTTGTTGCGGGGTAACGGCTTGTGGTGCCTTGATGTGCCAGCGTCCAGGTTCAATGCAGAAGGTCTCGCAGCCCTCGGCGCTCGGATGAGATTTAGACTAGCTTGCCCTCGGCGACGGCTAGACCGGCTGTATGGCGGACGTAGACGTAGACGAGGAAAGGCGAGATAAGGTGCCATCGTCTCGAGCTTGTGTGCGAGCAGTCAGCGGAATTGCGTAGACCGGCTCAGGGTACTTCTTGCCTCTTATTGCCGTGAGAACTTGATCTCTGAGCACGAGAGGCGTTGTATGGCCTTGCGCCATTTATCAGCAGGGCTGCCAGGCGTTTCGTCACTCCAATGCTTTCCCCCGCTGTGAGGATGGTGGTATTCCCATCCGAGTCGGGACTCAAAGGTGATTGTCTCCGGCGGGTCGGAGACGAAGACAGACCTTCTGCCGTAGACGGCGATTGTAACACGGCGAGCGCGACCCAATAAGCAGCAGCAAGGGGCGGAGGCGGGCGGAGGGAGTGAAAGAGGCAGGCGTCGGACAAGCGCCAGCAGCCAAGCGTTGGACTGGACTAGCCTTCTCGTCTGTCGGCTGACCCTGAATAGTGCTGGCGTGGCGGTGGTCAGGCGAGGGCGAAAGGAGACGAGACGTGCGGTCTGTCGCCGTCCCTGCGAGAGAGCATCCAGAACCCAACGCGAGATGATATCGAAGTAGCGCGTTGTGGCGGCCAAGGGAGCGGTGTGAGGGCGGGAAACTGGTCGTGTGCGACAGAGGCCCGCTCACTGCCTTTCAGTCTCAGTGTGGCATTCTAGCGCAATAAACGCTATCTCCCTCGTCGCACAACCCCTTGCCCTGAATGAGTGAGCGAGCGAGTAGCCGGCACTCAATCTCTCTGAGTTCCGGCGAAGACGGCGGCCGACGGGCGTGACCCGGCCGACGGCACCAAAGCACACCCACATAACGATTGGAGAGCCGTCTCGTCGTAGCAACCAGGGCTTCTTGTCCTGATAAGAAGGGCGAACATATACGCGGACTTAACGCCACCAAGCACTTCGTCCCGTTCTTCCCTCCTTACGACCACCATCCATCTGGGAGGCACGTTTGATTGCTAGTGTCACCCCCTCTCCCACTCATCTAGCCATCATGTCGTCTTGTAAGTACGCGTTGGCGTCAGCGTACAAATCTCCTCTCGCGCTGACCCTCACACTCTCACCCTCACTGTCCCTCAGCTCCCATCAATGAGAAGCCAAGCGGCAGCGACTACACGCCCGAGGCCGAGAAGGCCAGCATTGGCCTGGATGACCACCTTCCAACGATGCCCGAGATCGAGCACGACCTCAAGGAGGGCATCGCCAGGCACAATCTACTTGCCGACCCCAACATCGATCCCGAACTCCGTGACCGCATGGAGCGTGCCCTCGAGACCGGAGACGTGGCCGCAGAGAAGGAGATTGAGGAGGAGCTCCTCAATGACTCCATCTACCCAGAAGTTCGTGCCGCTGTCGCCAACATCGACGACCCCGACATGCCCGTCAACACGTTCCGCGCGTGGTTCCTCGGACTCTTCTTCGTAATTGTCCTATCTGGTCTCAACCAGCTCCTGTACTTCCGATACCCCTCCGTTCAGATCAATGGCCTCGTCGTTCAGCTCGTGTCCTTCCCCTTCGGCAAGGCTCTGGAGAAGATTCTCCCTCGCACCGGTGTCAAGACTCGCTGGGGCACAATGACCCTCAACCCTGGTCCCTTCAACGTCAAGGAGCACACGATGATCTCCATTATGGCCACCGTCGTCTGGCAGCGAGCCTACGCAACGGACATCTTCCTTGTGCAGCGCATCTACTACAACCAGACTTGGTCGTTTGGCTACCAGCTCCTCGTCACCCTCTCGACTCAATTCATTGGCTTCAGTTTTGCAGGGTTCGCCAGGCGCTTCCTCATCTGGCCCGCCTCGATGATCTGGCCCACCGTCCTGCCTTACTGCACGCTGCTCTCTACGCTCCACAAGCAGAAGGCTACCGAGCCCGGAGTCATGGGCCGTGGCAAGTTCTTTACCATTGCGTTCGCCGCCGCATTCTGCTGGTACTTCTTCCCCGGCTACATCTTCACGGCGCTCAGCACGTTCAACTGGATCTGCTGGATCGTGCCCAACAATGTTGTCGTCAACCAGCTCTTCGGCGTCACTCAGGGTCTGGGCATGTCTGTCCTCACATTCGACTGGTCGCAGATCAACTACTTTGGCGCTTCGCCCCTCGTCACGCCCATGTTTGCTCAGCTCAACACCGTGGCAGGTCTCGTCATCTTCTTCTGGATCTGCTGCCCGGCCATGATGTACACCAACACGCGCTTCTCCAAGTACCTGCCCATGAGCACCACGCACGTCTTCGACCGCTTCGGAGAGCGATACGACGTCACAAAGGTCACGACGCCCCTCGGCACCCTCGATGAGGCCGCTTACAACACCTACTCGAAGCAATACCTCTCGCCCGTCTTCTCGATGTCGTACGGTCTCTCCTTCGCCTCGATGACGGCGACTCTGGTCCACACCTACTTGTATTCGGGCAAGGACATCTGGCGACAGTTCAAGCGCTCTGTCAACGACGAGCCCGACATTCACGCCCGCCTCATGTCTGTCTACAAGGAGGTGCCCATCTACTGGTACGTCGGCACCTTCTTCCTCTCCCTCGCCATGGGTCTCGCCGCCATCGAGGCCTGGCCGACCCAGCTTCCCGTCTGGGCCCTCTTCCTCGCCATTGCCATTGGCGCACTCTACACGGTCCCGATTGCCGTCATTTACGCCGTCTCCAACGTCGAAGTCGGTCTTAACGTCATCACCGAGTTCATCATCGGTTACGCTCGCCCCGGCAAGCCTGTCGCCATGATGCTTTTCAAGACGTGGGGCTACATCTCCATGTACCAGGCCGTATCTTTCATGAGCGACCAGAAGTTCGGTCACTACATGAAGGTCAGCCCTCGCTCGGTGTTCGCCGCCCAGATGGTCGCCTCTTTCATCTCCGTCTTCGTCCTGCTTGGCGTTCAGAACTGGGCGCTTAGCAACATCGAGGGCATCTGCACGCCCGACGCAAGCGACAACTTCATCTGCCCCGGCGCTACTGTCTTCGGTACTGCCTCGATCATCTGGGGTCTGCTGGGCCCCGCGCGCAACTTCTCCGGCGGTCAGGTGTACAATGCCTTCCTCTACTTCTTCTTGGTCGGCGCCATTGTTCCCATCCCGACCTACTTCCTCGCCAAGCGATACCCCAAGAGTTGGATCCGCTACGTCAACTGGCCCGTCATCTTCTCCGGTACCGGATACATTCCCCCCGCCACGGGCATCAACTACTCCAGCTGGGCCTTTGTCGGTTTCCTCAGCCACGTCGTCTGGCGTGGAAAGAACTTTGCCCAATGGTCGCGCTACAACTACGTGTTGTCCGCTGCCCTGGACGCCGGTACGGGTATCAGCACGATTCTCATCTTCTTCGTGCTCATCTTCCCCCAGGCGCCCGCCCTGCAGAACTGGGCCGCCGGAGCGTGGTGGGGCAACACGGTGTCGTCGAACACGGCTGATGCCAACTTCGCGACTCTGTTGACCCCGCCTGAGGCTGGATTCGCTCCTCCCCCCGGTGGGTGGGGAGCCGTCCCTGCCGTCTAAGCGGCGCGGCCAAAAGTCACGTACGATTGTTCCCGTCTCCCTTGTATTCTCATCACTGCTCTTGTCTTTGCGCCGCTTTGATCCACCTTGAGCTCTGCTTCTGCAACTATTTATTCCCCACCCAAGGATGGTGTGAAGGTCGCTCTCCTTTCTGCGCTGCCTCGACTCCGTATCGATTGTGGCGTGCCGCCCAGCCGTATCGCTATCATCGTGTCCCACGTGGCGAGGTCCACGTCGTTGCGCTCGAGCCATCTATGTGAGGTCGGGCCGACAGCTGATTGCTCGCTGAGCTTTCCTTTGCTTCTCAACCCTACACGTCCTCGATTCCCTCTGCATGCCCGCCATCCAGACGACGGAGCGCACCATGCCCGTTGGAGCAGGTGCTGGAGCCGGCTGGTCGCCGCAAGTGGAGCATGGGCACCATGATCATCATGACGGAGGTGGGAGCGGGATGCATGCTGCTATGCAGCACGACGGGCACGGCGGGATGAATCATGGTGGAATGGACCATGGTGGAATGGATCACGGGGGCATGGATCACGGAGGCATGAATCATGGCGGAATGGATCACGGCGACGGTGCTTCAATGTGCAAAATGTCAATGGTCTGGAATACGGACCCAACGGACCTTTGCCTCGTCTTTCCCTGGTGGCGCATTACCTCTTCTTCCTCGTCCCTCTACTCTTCACTCTTCATCGTCGTCCTCCTCGGCGTGGGGTACGAGTGGCTGAGACTACAACTCAGGAGATTGGATAGACGATTGATGGCTTCTGGAGGAGCAGCCAGAAGGAGGAGGAAAAGGAGGGGAACAGCAGAAGGAGCAGCTACCTCGTCGGGCAGGAGGTCCTCCCCACCTACGCCTGGCAGACTTCAACAGCATCGCAGAGTAGCGAGCGTCAACAGCACTCAGAAGGGCTTGCTCGTCTCAAGCTTGCAGGACGCGGATGATGGCAATGCTAGCGGTGCTGGCGGGTCATCCCCCTCGTTGCGACGAGCGGCTACACCTTCCCACCTCTCAGACGCAAGCGGACAAGACTCTGACCCGGCGACGACAGCGACGACTCCACCTTACCTCGCAGGACGACGACACCCGACTGCCAGACGATACGTAGCCGTAGGTGGAGGTCAGGCTGGTACGGCCACGGCAAGCGTGCCTTTGAGCGCTATGTTCAGCATGTAAGTCGTCGACCCGCGGCCTCTTCTAGTACACCCTGACCGAGCTTATCGATCCATCTTCCGCTCAGCCCGGCCCTCCTTCAACCTCTCACACGACGCCAACAGTTGATTCGCTCCGTCGGCTATGCGACTTCCGTCGGCCTCTCGTTCCTGATGATGCTCCTCGCCATGACGTACAACTCGTACGTTATCGGCGCGGTACTGATTGGTGCAGGGATAGGACACTACTTGTTCCAGAGGCCTAGCGCCGAGAAGGTGGGCGTTGATGAGGATGAGCAGGATGCGCCCGGAGTGTGGGGCGAATATGTCAGTGATGAGGACGGGGAAGACGTTGTGGACAGTAAGGGTATGGCCTGCCATTAGAGGGACGCTGTTTGTATTCTGCTACACGCTTCAATTTGTCATCAATGCTCTCTCAGTCCATCATCACGCAATTCAGGCCAGGCCGGCAGTCGCTGCTCCTCGTCAAACAACATTCGATTCTGAGCCACAAGTCGCTATAAGAGCAAGAAAGAGAAGGAATGAGGTTGCGCTTTAGTAGCCTACGGGAATGCTGCTTCTCCACACACACTATCAAACCACACAATGATCGCAAGGGAAGCCCTGACTTATGCCTGGCCAGCGGCCCTCGCCTTCGCCTTGGCGGCCATCAAGTTCAGCGCCGAGCCTGCGCGGTGCCACTCGATCTGACCAGCGTTGAACGAGTGGACAAGGGGGATGCGCGCGTACTCCTCTCCGGACTTGGCGTCCTTGCACACCATCGTGACCTCGGAGCCAGGAGCAAGCTCCTTGACGCCCTCGAGGTCAACGTAGGTCGCCGGCTTGACCTTGTCGTAGTCTGCCTCGTCCTTGAAGGTGAGCGGGAGGAGACCCTGCTTCTTGCAGTTGGTCTCGTGGATACGAGCGAAGGAGCGGGTGATGATGGCGGTACCACCGAGGTATCGGGGCTCAAGAGCGGCGTGCTCACGCGAGGAGCCCTCACCATAGTTGTGGTCACCGATGACAACCCACGGCTTGCCGTTGTCACGGTAGTGAGCCGCAACCTGGGGCACGGTGCCCGTCTCGCCAGTCATGAGGTTGGTGAGCTCGTTGGGCTTGCCACCCTCGGGGACAGCGCCGATGAGGCAGTTGTTGGAGATGTTCTGCAGGTGACCACGGTACTTGAGCCACGGGCCACCAGCGGAGATGTGGTCAGTGGTGCACTTGCCGACAGCCTTGATGAGGACGGGGCAGCCCTTGGGGTCCTCCTTGTTCCAGGCCTTGAAGGGCGCAAGGAACTGCAGACGGTCAGAGTCGGGCGAGATGGCCACAGCGATGTCCTCGCGCTCCTTGAGAGACTCAGGGGGAGCAGCGAAGGTCGACTCTCCGGGGTCGTAGCCGCGCGAGGGGAGCTCAATGCCCGAGGGGTCAGAGAACTTGAACTCCTTGCCGTCGGCGCCCTTGAGCGAGTCCGTGACGGGGTTGAAGGTCAGGCTGCCAGCGAAGGCCATGGCGGTGACGAGGTCGGGCGAGGCGACGAAGGCGTGAGTGGCAGGGTTGGCATCGTTACGGCCCGTGAAGTTACGGTTGTACGAGGTAATGATCGAGTTCTTCTCGCCCTTCTTGACGTCGGTACGGTCCCACTGGCCGATGCAGGGTCCGCAGGCGTTGGCGAGCACAACACCGCCAGCCTCGGAGAGGGTCTGCATCTGGCCGTCACGCTCAATGGTGGCGCGAATCTGCTCAGATCCGGGGGTGATGGTGAACTTGGCCTTGACCTTGAGACCGTGCTTGAGGGCCTCCTCGGCGATCGAGGCAGATCGAGACATGTCCTCGTACGATGAGTTGGTGCATGAGCCAATGAGGGAGACCTTGAGCTCATCGGGCCAGTTGTTCTTCTTGACCTCCTCGGCGAACTTGGAGAGGGGGGTGGCAAGGTCAGGGGTGAAGGGGCCGTTGATGTAGGGCTCGAGGTTGTTGAGGTCAATCTCAATGTGCCTGTCGTACTCGGCGCCCTGGTCGGGCAGGAGGTTCTTCTGGAATCCCTTGGCAAGCTTGGCGATGTCACCACGCTTCGTGGCCTCGAGGTAGGCACCCATGCGGTCGTTGTAGGGGAAGACGGAGGTGGTAGCACCAATCTCGGCACCCATGTTGCAGATGGTACCCATACCAGTGGCAGAGAGTGACTCGACACCAGGGCCCTTGTACTCGATGATAGCGCCAGTTCCACCCTTGACGGTCAGCTCACCGGCGACCTTGAGGATAATGTCCTTGGGCGCGGTCCAGCCCGACAGCTTGCCCTTGAGCTCGACACCGACAACCTTGGGGCACTTGAGCTCCCAAGGAATGTCAGCCATGACGTCGACGGCGTCAGCACCACCGACACCACAGGCAATCATGCCGAGACCACCAGCGTTGGGGGTGTGCGAGTCGGTACCAATCATCATACCACCGGGGAAGGCGTAGTTCTCGAGGAGAATCTGGTGGATGATACCGGATCCGGGCTTCCAGAAGCCAATACCGTACTTGGCAGTGCAGGTGGCAAGGAAGTCGTAGACCTCCTTGTTAATCTCCTTGGCGCGGGCAAGGTCCTTGACACCGCCGACCTGAGCCTCGATCAAGTGGTCACAGTGGACAGTGGTGGGGACAGCGACCTCGGGGAGACCTGCCGACATGAATTGGAGAAGAGCCATCTGGGCGGTAGCATCTTGGCAGGCGACACGCTGAACATCACAGGAGCAGGTGGTCAGTACTGACTGCCATCATATCAGGATTTATCCTCTGCATTGCTGCACTCACGTCAGGACGGAGCTTGAGGTACGAAACACCACGGTTGATGTCCTGTCCATGGGGGTCGTCCAAGTGGCCGTAGACGATCTTTTCTGACAAGGTCAAGGGGCGGTTGAGCCTGCACGAACGAGTGAGTGGCGACAAGAGTGTTAGCATCTGCGGATTCAAAGCTGCATCGCCATGCTGACCACGCACCTCTTGCGGACGATGTCAATGTTCTCTGCGAGCTTGTTGTACTTGATGTAGTAGCCCTTGCCCTTCTCGACCTGGGACATGTCGACCTTTTGGTCGTAGAGAGACGAGGGAATCTCTGCAGCCTCCTCAGCGACAGTGGCGTAACCGCGCGAAGCAGCAGCCAATGACGAAGAGGAGGAGCGAGGGGCGACCCTAGAGGCGCTCGATCGAAGAGCGCGGAGGGCCATCATGATGGGTGAGATGTGTGGGTGGCGAGGTAAAGGGAAAGGTTGCGATTACGGCGAATGTATGCTCTCTGCTCTTCTCTCCTCTTGATGTGCGCTCTTGACGCTTGATGGCGTGAGGTAGAGGAGGGTCGAGTTGCGTTGGCAATGAGAGAAGGCGCCTGGTTGAGATGGGTTGGTGAAGAAGAGAAAGCGGGGTCGTCGCTGTGGTCGTCGTCTTCTTGGTCGATTGACAACGCAGAAGCACAGTGCACCGCGGAGCAAAGCGGACGAGAGGCCTGCGAGCGCCTGGCTGAGAAATACAACGCACACCGGCACCAGCGCCGCGAGACTCAGACTGAGAGAAAGGGCAAGGGCTAGGCCGCCCCGCCGGCGCACGCTCAGGCAGCAGCCTCAGAACCGGCCGGCTCGTTGAAACAGAGAAGAGCACACAGGGCGGCCAGCAAAGCCGGTCACGATCAACTCGCGCGCGCCAACGAGCTTCAACGCTTCAGCGATAAGAGCATGAGAGGGGCGGTCACGGCGATGTCGTGGTAACCATAGCTTGGTAATGAACGAGCGCTTCCGATTATGACCACGATCAAGATTGAACATGACTGACCACAATGATGAACGGACAAGCCGGGTCAGGAGCCTCTCTGGAGCCCTTCTGCCGGCGGACCATCCGGCCGCTGAACAGCCAGGACGGCCAGAGGACACCGTCTTCGCTGCCGCCCTTCTACCCTGTTGACCCTGCGACGCTCGACCTCGTATGGAATTTGCCATGATGTTGCTCAGGCCCCTATCATGCTCTGAGCGTCGCCCACGAGCCGCTTCTGCTTCTCCATTTCCTCAGACGGCCGCGAGCGCTGGACCCTGCCATGGGCCTCTCGTCCGCCAAATCCGCTCTCATCCGCTCCCGTCCGGACCCTCCTTCGCAGGCCAGCCGAGACCAACACCAGCCTTTGAGACGCCCGACAAAAAGACGAAAGCAGAGGTGAGATGAAGGGAAGTTAAGCAGGTGGCGACGGTGATGAGAATTGCGATGGCATGATGGTGGTGTACCGAGACATGAGAGTGTATAGCTACAAGGATTGACATGGGTTGACGGACAAGTCGTGCACTCGCATCTATGCGAAGCCGTAGTGCGCGATCCACTAGAGGGAAGCGAATGAGATGGTCAGCCTTTCTAAGTCGTCTTGCCGACTGCTACGAGATCATCGGGGTCAGTGTGCTGCTCTTTGCCGCTACCGCTGCTGCCGCTGCTTCGCCACCAGCCGACGAGGCACAAGAAGTTCAAGGTCAAGGGGCAAAGGCCGCCGCCGCTCATCATCAGACTTTTTCCTGCCATATGCTTTGTCGGCCCATGGGGCTCCGCTCGCGGGTAACAAGCGGCTCCCTGGATCAGTTGCTTCCTTTCAAGGGCGAGTGGTTCAGCAACCCGAGCACGAGAGAGCAAGTGCGTCCACCACGTCATCGCCTTTCTGCTTCCACCGCCTGCGCAGGGTGCGAACCGCGCCTCATTGTGCCGCGACGATCTTGGCATCTCGTCTGCGTGGGGCTTGAGTTAGTAGTAGAAGAGTCGAGGGAAGGAGCGAGGTTGATGGAGAGAATTAAGAGGCGTCGGGGCTTCCACTGCCCGACCGGGACCTTATGCATCGTCGCCGCAGGTCGTTGGGCCTGGCGGGGCCGGGCTTTCCCTACTCCCCGCCACCGCCAATGCTTAAGTTTCGTTTCTTGTAGTCGGTCGTGCCGCTAGCTTCGCATCTTTTTCTGCTCTTATGGTCTCGTTCCGGTAGTATCTGTTCGTGAGTGAGAATGGCGGGTAGAAGACGCGGTCGCGCTGCTGTTTGTCCAGAAGAGGGGATAGCTCGTTGTGGTGTTCGCTCGCTCGCTCGGTAGTTGCACACACTCTGCTCGGTCGAGCGACGCCCCCCCAAGTATGTCGCACAAGGTGGTAGGGTACTTTGAAGCTTCATGTTACCCGCTTAAGGGGTAGCTTCAAGGGAGGCGCCGTCGAATCCGATGCCAGAGGCCTCAGCGAGTAGAGCAGTCGTGGTGGCCGTGAGTAGGAGCGTAAGCCGTCAGCAAGGTAGCTGGGAAGTCGGTGAGTCCGTGAGCTCCAGCCGTCGGTCGCAAATCCGTCCTGAGAGAAGGGTCCGAGGTACAAGAGGAGAAGAAGAATCGAGGAGCCAAGCCAAGAGTCCTGTCTGCCCACCGTACCATATACCCTCCTTCTAGTATCTACCTCCGCCGCATCCGTTGCCGCTTGTAGAGAGAGAAAGAGCTAGTCGCTATAGGGATAGAAGCTGCTCGCAGAGTCCTGCCCCCTTTGCTTTGGATTAGGGCGTTGATGATAATCGCGCGCGTCGTCGGTACTTGCAAATATGCTAAGCCAGCTTGATCACGAGCTCAGCGGTGAGGTTGCCTTCGACTCAAGGAGCCGCCGTAGCCGTCGTCGTCGTCGCTAAGAGATGCTGCCACGCCCGCTCGAGGGATAGGGCGAGACCGTATGACCCTCGAAGCGGTACAGTCCAAAGAGAAATCACACGCACACAGGTGCACGCGTTAGAGAGAGATCGCCGTCGGTCCTCGTCTCGTCTCGCCTTCGCCATCATCTTCACCACCGTCGTCAACACTCGCCGCCATGGAACGGGTCGCGCAGTCGCGGGGTCGTAATCGTCACCTTTTGCCGGTCGTCAAGGCTGATCTCGCGGAATCAGGCCTCACACCTTCAACACACAGGGTTGTAGCCTGACTCGGCCCGCTCGCTGACCCGACTGGACACTCCGGTGATGCTTACGGTCACCAGAGGCCAGCCAGGAGCTTGTGGGACCTCAACCCAACAACCTGGCCCTTTCATCCCTCCTTCGAGACCTCGCCAGACCTCTCGATTCACCTGCTCTCTTGCCGCGCGACAAGTAGACGGACGCTACGCCTGGCTGAGGCGAGTTCACGTCACCCGCACAGAAGAGGAAGCAGCGACGAGGGCAAGCGCACAATCGTCTCGCTCCCAGGGTACCGTCGCCCAATGAAGGTATGTGCCATGTTTCGTCATCATCGATGGCGGCGTCGTGCGGGGGTCCTCTCACCGATCAACCTCAACTTCAAGGTCCTTCGACGGTGGCGGCGGTAGCAGCAGCAGCAGCAGCGCAGCGAGGCAGCACACGATCCAACGACCCAGAGGACTGCCACTCACCGAACCGTGGATAAGCAGAGCACCAAAGGAGGCCAGGTTGAGTAGACTGGAAAAGCCGTGGAGCTTGGCGAACTGCTTGTTCATGGCCTTGATCTTGGGCGAGATGCGATCCTTGTCCTTGTGAGCATCCACTCCCTCCTTCTTCTCTTGCGCATGCCTCTCAAACATGAGCTTTGTCGCCTTGGGCCCGAGGTAGACCCAATTGATGAGGTTGGCGACGAATGGGACGGCGAGGATGGAGAGGGGGAGAGTGGGAAGATCATTGAAGCCGCCATTAGCATATGCGATGTTGCCAGCGAGGGCTGCAGGGATGATTGTGCCGGCTGCGAAGTAGATAGGGAAAATCTTTGACTGGATGAGGCCGAAAGTCTGGCGAGGGAGCGCCTTGAATGTGACTGGCCCACCAATGAAGCCGTGCCACAGGTGGCCACCGAACAACGCTGCCCAGAGCGTCAGATGGGTGGATGCTGCATTCGGAACGAGGAGCGACTTCCAAAGATCTAGGCCCCCGATGTTGGCGAAGTTATGCTTGGGCGTGGTGGCGGCCATGGTTGATGATGGGGCAGGAGGTAGTGATGGGTGGAGTGGATGGATGGCAAGCTGCATTGCCGCCGCCCTGGATGCACTCTCCAGAGTAGTCAGCAGAATGCGGGCCAAAACACGTGGGTCGCTGCTGCTCGCTCGAGCCATCCCCAATCCACTCCGCTCCGCCGACTGGCTCTGGCTGAGTGACCCGATTGGCCGCCTTACCATCAGACGCTGTTGCCCACCTTTTCCTTCTTTCTTCCGACCCCTAACGATCCGCGAACAGGACGGGGTATGCTAATCGGCTGGCCGACTCCAACCCTTCGTAGAGGCATTCCACGCATCGCATCGATCGCATCGACGTCGTTGAGACCCGCGACTACTCCCCTCCCTCGTCGCATACACTCAGCAACCCCTCGAGTGACCGGCTCAAAGACCCAGACAGCATCTTATCAACGTCCTAGATACGCTCATTCTTCTCAAACACCAGCAAGCGCCATGGTTCTCCCACCGTTTCCCACTGCGGGTCTGCTGCCCAAGGACGCCACAAATGCGGCCAAGTTCATCGAGAAGCATCCCAAGTTCGACGGCAGGAACATTCGAGTTGGGATTCTCGACACTGGCGTCGATCCAGCAGCCCGTGGTCTAGATGGCAAAGTGAGTCGGCGCAGTGAAATGCCCACGATGCGACAGAGCTGACACTCCTCGCGTGCTCTCGCAGGGCAAAGTCGTCGACATCATCGACTGCACTGGAACAGGCGATGTCCCCTTGGCCCCGGTCGAAGCTACTTCTGTCAGCTCCGACGCGATCGAGCTCAAGTCCCCGACCACAGGCAGGAAGCTTCTCGCCGACCCTTCCTGGGCGTCAAAGGGGAGCTCAGACAAGCCTACCTTTCTCTTGGGCTTCAAACGGGCGTACGAAGTCTGGCCAAAGGATCTCGTCGCTCGTCGCAAGGTCCAGCGCAAGAGGAATTGGACCGTCGAGACGGCAAAGATCGTCGACCAGGTGCAACGAGAGCTTGCCGATCTCGACTCGAAGCCAGCAGCTGCAGCCGCCGCCAAAGGCGCCGAGAAGGCAGACAGCAAGGAGGCCAGCGCCGACGCGCAAAAGGCCGAGCTCAAGGCCAAGCTTGCCGTGTTGACCGACCTCTCTTCCAGCTACAGCGATCCAGGTCCGCTCCTCGAGACTATAACGTTCCACGACGGCAAGACATGGCGTACCGTCGTCGGTGGCGCAGAGGGAGACATCCGGGAGTCCACTTTCGGCTGGCCAGACGAAGGCCTGCAAAAGCTCGAAGGCCAAGTCCTGGACCTGCGCAAGGCAAAGAGGCTCGCCGACTTTCACCTCGAGCAAGAGCACGACGTCTTTGGCGCTGCAGATCTCTTGACTTACTCGGTCAACCACATCTTTGACTCAGCCAACAACGATGGCAAGCCCTCGGCCGTTTCTCTCGTTACCCTTTCTGGCGCGCACGGCACCCACGTCGCTGGAATTGTAGGCGCCCACGTTCCAGACTCTCCCGACGAGAATGGCGTGGCTCCTGGCGTCGAGATTGTTTCGCTCAAGATCGGGGATACTCGCGTCGAGGGGATGGAGACGGGCGTCGCTCTTTTGCGGGCTGCACAGGCAGCCATTGCCACTCGCTGCGACATTCTCAACATGAGCTTTGGCGAAGATGGCGCTTTTGGGACAGAGGGCAAGGGAGCATTTGCCGAGGCGATGCGAGACTTCGTCATTCGTCAAAAGGATATCCTCTTCGTCTCGAGTGCAGGCAACTCTGCCCCTGCTTTGACCACGCTGGGCCAGCCGGCGGGTACGACAGACGGCGTCTTCACCATTGGCGCGTACGTCACTGCTGGCTCGATGCAGAGTGCCGAGTATGCCTTGATTGAGAAAGATGTGAAGGACCACCCTACGACTTGGTCGTCGCGTGGGCCGGCTGCAGATGGCGCTTCTGGTGTTACAGCGTGGGCTCCGGGCGCTGCTATCACCTCGATTCCCAAGTACTGTCTGAGCGCAACGCAGCTCATGAATGGAACGTCGATGGCGTCACCCAATGCCTGCGGATGCATCGCTCTGCTTCTTTCAGGTATGAAGCAAGAGGGCATCCCGATTACCTCCGCTCGCGTTCACAAGGCCATTCTCGCCACGAACAAGGACGTGGACGATGAGCTGGGCATCGGCTTCATCCAAGTCGACAAGGCGTGGGAGTACATTGTCGCCAACAAGGACCGACCCGATGCCGATTTTGAGTACCAAGTCAAGGTGACGCCTTTCAACCGCCCTCAAGGTGGCAACAGCGACAAGCGTGGCGTCTACCTGCGGGAGAAGCTCGAGACCCGTCGCGTCAACCAGTTCAACGTCAATGTTCGCCCGACCCTCAAGGGCACGGAGCCGGAGAAGGCTTATGCTCTGCAGCTCAAGGCTAGCCTCTCACCTTCGGCTTCGTGGATCACTGCGCCCGACTTCTTGCATCTCGGTGGTAATGGACGTAGCTTCGAAATCCGCGTCGATCCCACGCAGCTGCACCCTGGCCTGCACTCCGCCACCGTCCGAGGCTACGACGCTGAGCAGCCTGGCATGCTCCTCTTCGAGGTTCCCATCACGGTCACAAAGCCCGAGGTCTCTCCGACTCCTACAGTTCGATACAATAAGACGCTCAAGTCTGGTTCAATTACTCGCAATTTCCTCCACGTCCCCGAAGGGGCCACGTGGGTTGAAGCACGCTTCCGCTCCTCCAACCACGCATCCTCAGGTACGGCTGCGAAGTTCTGGGCGCACTTGGTCGCCGTAGAGCCACAGCGTCGTCTGTCGCACGTCGAGGAGGCGTACGTGCTGCAGCTTACTGAAGGGGAGCCTGTCACCAAGCGCTTCTCGGTCAAGGGAGGGCAGACCTTGGAGGTCTGCTTGGCGGAGATGTGGAACCAGAGTGCCGCTTTCGATTTGGAATGCGAGTTGGAGTTCCATGGCATTACCATTGGGCACAGCGTTGCGGGACGGGATGAGTTGACGTTGATTGGTGGAGATGGATTGGCCAAGATTGAGACGATGTCTCAGATCCGGCTCGAATCATTCAAGCCGTCCATCTCATTCAGCAAGAGGCGCACCTTCGTCCGCCCGGCATCGAGCGTCGTACGCCCGCTGCTTTCGGAGCGCAATGCTCACCCGTCGGGACGCCAGCTGCACGAGGTCGTCAACACGTACAACTTCTCGCTCTCTGAGGCGGGGACCGTCAAGCTTTCCTGGCCAACATCGAGCCCGCTCTCCAATCTGTACGACTCAGCCGTGCCGATGCTGAGCTCGCTGTACGAGGCGCAATCGAAGAAACTCGTTGCCTTCGGAGATGTGTATGCGAAGGACAAGTGAGTAGCGCAGGGCACAGAAATGTATGGCATTCGCGGCTGACTCACATTGTCTTGCTTCCTCTCCACCCATGCACAGGGAGCTCAAGAAGGGCGAATACACAGTGCGCTGTCAATGGATCAACGAGGACCCCTCTGTAGTTGACAAGCTCAAGACGGCGACCATGCGCATGGACCAGAAGCTCACAAAGGGCAAAGACGTCTCCCTCTCCCTCTACGAGGACCATGTCGATGCATTCGGCAAGGCAAGTCCAGCTACATTCAAGGGCAATCTCAAGCTCTTCCCCGGCGAGCGCAAGGTGCTCAACCTCGATCTCAACCTGCACGGCGATTCTCTGCCCAAGGAGGCCCAGCCTGGGGACGTGTTGGTGGGCGAGTTTGGCTTCGCGCCTGAGGGCAAGTACGAACTGAGATACATTGTGGCGCCAGCGCCTAAGAAGGAGGAGGAGGCGTCGAAGGATCCCAAACCCAGCCCCGAGGATGAAGCGGAAGAGCTCCCACGCCTTCTTGCACCCATGGCAAAGAAGCTCAAGAGCCAAGAGCAGAAGCGTCGCTTCCTCGACTCGCTCATCAAAGACCACCCAAACTCCCTTCCCGTACTGCTTGCCCGTCTCGACTCTCCCGAGAACATCAACGCGCAATCCAAGCCGGAGGACCTCGACGCCATGATCAAAGCAGCGGAAGCCGTTGAAGCTCAGGTAGACGAGAAGGACGTCCTGCTGTGGATGGCAGAGAAGCGAGCGCCCGTCGCAGAGCAGAGCGACGAAGTGAAGCGCGAGAACAAGAAGCAGGAAGAGCGGAAGAAGGCTCTTTTGGCCGCTAGGCTCGCAAAGGTCAAGGCCATCCTGCATCGTCACGGCTCGTCGGGCGGCGAGTTCCAAGAGGCGTACGAGGCTGCTCGCAAGCTCCTTGGGGAAGGCTCCGCTTCGGAGAATCCGGCCTGGGCTACTGTACGTGTTGCGTACCACATTGAGCGTAAGAGGTTGGGCCTGGCGTTGCAGGGTGTGAGGAAGGCGATCAAGGAGCTCGGGGCCGGAGAGCAGGGCAAGGGTGAAGAGCTGAAGCGACTCCAAGAGCAGGAGAGGGAATTGCTTGACCGCGTGGGCTGGAGAGCTTGGGCTGCTTACCGCGAGAGGTGGGGTGTGCTGGATTGGCCGCGCGATTATGCGCCCTTCTGAAGCCCATTAGACTTGCATCTGTCCATTCTGTCTTCTAGTCTTTCGTCCGTCCCCCTAATCAGAACAAACATCCGTAAGTGCTTCCCTTGTTGCAGATTCCGAGGCACCAGGCGCACGGCTGTGGGCGAAGCCAACGCAGTACAAGACGGTCAGCATCTCAGCGCGCCTTTGGCCTACGAGTCTATCGGTGCCTCGAACTCACAAGGCACAAAGTGCGCACCACGGGTTGCTGAACAGGCTGCGGCAGTCCCCATCCGGCCTCATGGTCCTCCTGTTCTGCTTCGATGTGCAAGGTGTTGGAGGCCTGCCGCCTTTGTGTCTGCGAATCGTCATGCGCCTCCTCTGCGCCTAGTTCAGGAGGTGGAGGAGACTCGTCATGCCTACTGTAGGTAGACATCGGAGGCTGAACAGAGGGTGCAGTCGTCGTAGTGGATTGGAAGGACGTCCGTGGAGGTGGGGCGGCTTCGTAGGAGGGATAGTACTGCGGCTGCGTCTGCACCTGCATCTGCGGCCCCGCCTGCTGCTCTGATGCCGCTACCTGTGTCTGCTCAGCTAGCTGTCGATCCGCAGGGCCTCCAGGGCTGTATGCGTCGCTAGAAGAGTGTAGGGCAGGGCCAGAGGTCGTTGCGGAAGGGGCGTGAGCGTCGCCACCTGGCCGGGCCGCCGTAGAATCCATTGCCGCTGTGACTGACTCGCTCGCTCTTTTCCGTCTCGAGGTCAGCTACGAGATGCTGTCAGATGGACGAGATGTCGATAGGCTGGAAAGGATCGAATGGTACGGACGGCAGATTGACAGAAAATCAAATCACCGGCCTCGATCGAGCCGTGTTGCTTTGTTCCTGTGCTCCTCATTTGCTCCGCTGCGTGGCTGTGCTTCCCATCTGCAAAACGGCGCACGGACATCTTGCGCCCCGGGTGGAGGCGGCGAGAGCAGAAGACCGATTGCGGTACACGGAAGCTCGCTCTCTCTACAGCAGCTTGTAAATGGAACATATGCATTGCAATCTTGATCCTCTCTCTCTCTCCTCTCTTTACACTGTGATCTGGCTCGCATCCAAGTTCAAGGCATTCAAGAAAATGTTGACCAACCTCAACTTGCGACGCCCCGCCTGCTCCAACTCTACCGATCCGCCCTTGCTTCTCGCCTCGAGGACATTCTCCAGAATCTTCTCCCTAAGCTCCTGGACAAGGACTGACTGCTCCTCCATGCTCGCTGAGACGGCGAGGGCAGCAAAAAGATTCCAGGCAGGTTCGTCGGACTCGTCGAGGCGACGTTGACGCTCGAGATCGGCGACGGATGAGGAGCCGCCGTAGTACAGGTGAGAGGAGAAGCCGAACGGCTGGGCTGCCTTTGCTCGAGTGGAGGGTAGGAGCGATGCGAGAGAGCCAGAGCGGGTGACGAGGCGCTCGAAGAGGAGACGGAAGATTTGGGTCCATTGAGCTTGTTCTTCCGGCGATGGGGGAGGTGGTGAGGACGACTCTGCACCTCCTTCGGGGGCGGGGGCGTTGTTACCGCTGCCTTGCTTGAGCGCCTCTGCCCTTGAGAGTAGGATAGTGAGGAACGCAATGCCCGCGCGAGATCGTGCAACAAGTACGACATCGTTCCTCTCGACGAATAGCGCCAGCATGCCAATCACGATCTTGAATGGGCTGGTTGCCATCAACCCCAGCATGGCAGGCACAATCGTGTTGCTGAATACGTCCGTCTGCGTTTCCATCTCCCTGCGTGCTTCACTGCCCTCCGCGCGCTCGTCGTCCAAAATGGCTGCATGGCGGACCACGTCGAGCGAGTCGAACGAGGCCACGATCATCGTGAGCGCGGTCAGGGTCTGCTCTGAGCTCAAGTGACGAAGAGCGCGGGGGAGGAGTCTCTTTCCCTTGGTAGTGTTGAGCAGCGAGACGAATGGGTGCGGGTCCGAAATCTCCAGAGGCTCCAAGACGCGGAGCTCCTTCCAGAGGTGAGACGTGAGCGACTCCTGCTCTGCGCGAGCCTCAGCATCCCCGTCGACTGAGCGACGCAGCTGCTCGAGGGCGAGGGTCGTGTCGTAGAGCTCCTCGAGAATGCGAAGAGCTTGATGACGTGTGAGGGGCGGGCGCTTCCCGTCTGCGGAGGTGGCAGCGGCGGAGCCTGAGTTCTTGTCCAGGCTGGCTCCCTCCAGCGCTTGACGCACGACGTCTGCCGCAGTCGTCGCTCCACCGCTGGCAGCAGCAGCATCGCTGTCCCCACCCTTCTTGCCGATCTGCAGTGCTTGCCTCGGGTTGCCAGCCACATTGAGCCCGACTTTGCCCAGGGCTCCCTCCAAATTCGGGTTCGCAGTCCCTTGCGCTGCCTTTTCAATGCGGCTCTTCCTGTCCGCTACCAGCCGCTCAACCTGCTGCTGCATACGCAGCATAGCCTTTTGCTGGGCGTTCATCCTCTTCGGTCCCTTGGGTGGCTGCTTTTGTTGCGCCGCAGGCTGTTGAGGCGCTGCACCCATGAGGCCTGGGTTGGGCCCGGGGCGACCACGAAGTGCAAAGTAGATGTGGGCATAGAAGTCCTCGGCGTAGGGGTCGTTGGGCAGGATCTGGGAAATTTGAATGCGTGTGATAAACTCCTTGTCCGATACACTCATCAGGTTGTTGTATCGCGACATGGCGGCGATCTTTGCTGCGCGCTGGTTGCGCTTCTCCTCGAAGCGATGGATGCCCCGCAGCTTGTTGACGGCTGCCGCAGTTGCTCGGGCCTGCACCTCACGGTCCTCGTCCGTTGCTGCAGGTTGAAGCAGCACGGCGAACTCACGCCCGACACCCTGAAGAACATCGAAGTGGAGCTGAGGAGGGAGCGAAGTGATCCCTTGCTGGACTGGCTCGGGCAGGGCGCGGAGCATTGCTTGCATGCGGGCGAAGTGCTCTGCTTGTTGGGCTTGCATCGAGGCGTGGGATTGCTGCATCGCCATCGCTGCCGGTGGTAGAGGGCCAGCACCGCGAGCTGGACCTGTCGGAGGCGGAGGACCGCCAGCGAGAGGACCGGTAGGTGGGGGTGGGCGAGCTCCCAGTGCGGGGAAGTCGACATCGTTGCGAGGCCCGAGAGGAGGGGCTGCGGTGGTTTGTTGAGAAGCGCCGGAGGGAGGAGGCTGCATGAGGCCGGCGAATGGTCCTGAGGGAGGCTGTGCGCCACTGGGCATCGGCATCGGCTGCTGTTGAGTCGGCTGCTGCTGCTGCTGGGGAGCTGGTCGACCGCCCCTCATCTCAGCCTCGATCTCCTCCATAGTCATCGGTCGACGTCCTCCCGGGGCAGGAGAGCTCGAGGCGGCTGGCGGTTGAGGCTGTTGCGAGATCCTTGAAGCGCGCAGCTCTGCCTCGATCTCCTCCATCGTCTTGGCAGCACGGGCTGGGGGAGGCGGTAGCTGCTGCTGCTGCTGCTGCTGGACAGGCGCAGGTGGGGCAGCCTTTTTCGTCATGCTAGGCAATGCCCAGAAATCGTCGAAGTTACTGGCGAACATCGAGTCGTTTGCCTTTGATGCTGGCTTGGCTGGCGCTGCGGGGGCTGAAGGGCCGTGACCGAAGTCGAAATCCTTGCCTGGCGGAGCGGGAGGCAGCGAGACGTTAGAAGCTGCGGAAGAAGCTCGAGGTCGGTGGGAGGGGGCTGCTCACCGATATCACTGGGCTCAGCGCCAAACGTGTCAGCATTAAGGTCATCTCCAGCCTCGTCGAGCATGTCGCCAAGGCCGTCGTAACCTTCTCCTCCCCATTCGTAAATCTGCGAGTGGGCCAATGACGGAGATGAGTTCGAGCTCGATGAGCGCGTTTCATACTGTCAATAGCGCGCCTACCCACCTGTACATCCTCCTGAGCCCCCGCAGTCAAGCCGCGAATCTTGGCGTCTAGCTGCTCATCATCCAATGCTCCACCAGCTGCGCCTGACCCGAGCGAGGCAAAGGGATCGTCGAGCCCGCCTCCCTTTTTGTCGCGGGGCAGGCTCGTGTCGAAGCCAAAGAAGCTCATGGCCGAGCGAGGCGTGCGTGCGTGCGTGCGTGCGTGTGATGAGGATGCAGTGATTGGAAAGAAGTGGGTGCTGCCTATGGGTGGAGTTGATGGTGTCGTAGTTGCGAAGATGCGAATCAATGCGCCCGCTCGCACTCGTCAGCGTCTCCGTCGTCGGCCCACGCGCGCTGGACTCGAGTCGACTGAAGCCAAGTCGAGGCTCGTCTCTGTCCGCTTTCATTGAGCGAAGTCGCCCGACGTTGGCCTGAGCGCAGCTCCGCTCGTCCTCATTTCAACTCGAGACTCCACCCCAAACTCCACCCCCTCTTTTCCTCACTCCCATCTACCCCTCTCCATCGCACACGGCCGCAATGTCACTCCCCTACGCAGCCGACGCAGAGACGCCTCTCACAAGCGCAGAGCTCTCTGTCCTCGAGTCGCAATACCAAAAGGAGCTGGCATCGGGGCATGCCTCTACCCAGTCGAGATTCAATTTGGCTTGGGGACTGGTTAAGTCGAGGAATAGGGATGAGATGGCTAGGGGTATTGGGTTATTGACTGGTGAGTGCAGCGAGGCTTGAGAGGGGGTTGTCGAGTGTCGAGGAGAATGACAGCTGATGATGGATGCCGGCCATGCTTGGCCCCACGCCCGCAGAGATCTACCGCTCAGACCCGCCACGAAGAAGGGAGTGCCTCTACTACCTGTCATTGGGCCACTTCAAGATGGGCAACTTCGATGAGGCTCGACGCTTCAATGGTGAGTCGTGTTTGCCTCTCGTTTAGATCCTCGTGCCACCCTCCCTCCGCTTCTCGTACTGACCGAACGCTCATCTACCTACACTGCGCTCGCAGCCCTCCTCATCGAGCGCGAACCCAACAACCTTCAAGCGCAGTCGCTTCAGGAGCTCATTGAGAAGGGTGTGGCAAGGGAAGGCTACATCGGTATGGCGCTTATGGGTGGAGCGGCTGCTTTGGGTGGCGTGGTACTTGCTGGACTGCTGAGGAGGAGACGATAGTCGGAGGTGGCGAGGCGAGGCGAGAGGGAGCAGGAGGAGGCCTTGTATTATAGCAGACGACAATGGCGATGACGAATGGGACGCTGGAGGGTATATATCAATGATCCAAATGAGCAAATATCCACACCTACTCAAGCCACTGGCCATTTTAGTGTCTACTGCGACGCCTCAAAGGGGCATCGCCGTCGCCGCTGACGACCCGCCCGCAAATTCATCCCATCTTCCCACCTCGCTCCTCCAAACCTCTTGCACCCACGCAAAGCTATCCATCCCCCTCGCCTCAACGCAGGACAAGTCGCGCCATGTTGTAAGCACTTCTTTGCGCAGCCGTGAGGAAGCTGAGGGGTTGTAGGTGCGAGGACGTCGTGGCTTCGATGATGCTGCAGTGGTGTCATCGGGGTGAGCCCCATTCGTGAAGAGGTCCGTGACCGCAGGCGCAACGAGACTGCCAAGAGGGGAGCACTCCACGAAGAGAGTAGAGAGGGAGGTCCGCAGCTGTTGAGTCTGAAGCTGGGCTTGCAGTGAGAGGGTGGCCGTGGCTGCGACTGAGCGTGGCGATGAGATGTAGAGGGCAGTATTGTCGTCAGTACTCTTCGCCCGCCGATGGACCTTGAGCTCTCGCAACTCACCCATCTCCTCTCCCCCAACTGGTCCCCATCTCACATCCTCGCTCCTGGTCATCCACTCCCTCTCCAGCGCCGCAGCCTCGTCTCGCAGCTTCAGCAGGGCCTGTGCTGCCCCCTCGATTCGTCTCCATGCCACATCCAGCTCAGAGTATGTCGCATCCAGATCCTCAAGGGCTTCGCGAACGGCTCCCGCCGCTACCCCTCCCGCGACCTCCCGTCGCTTCGTCCGCTCCTTCATCTCATCCTCCAATTCACCCAGCGCGCCCGCATACTTTGCAACAAGCTCTGCTGCCTCTTCTATCTCGTCTGCCCAGAGCTGCCTTGTCCTGGCGAATTCGATGAGAAGGGTGCGCAGACGGCGATGATATGTCGTTTCTTGCTCGCGAGACAGGAGATATGGGCGTTCCGAGCTGGACGACAACGACGACGGCGACGCATCATTGTTGCCTCCATTCTTGGCTGCTGAAGCTCGTCGATTCGGAGAGTTGTGGTTCAGGTTGGCGCTTCCACTCGCGACCCGTCTAGGCGAGGAGGTGGAAGGGGGTCCCGCTCCTCCATGCTGCGATGGTGAGCCTGGCGGAGGCGTTGATGGCGAGGGCGAAAGGGACGAGCCCCTCAATGTTCGGCCGGCGAGTGGGCCAAGCTTAGAGGGAGGCATCGTTGCTGATGGATGATGAGACGCAGGCAGTAAAGGACGCGGACAGGCACGACGGAAAGGGAAGAGCCAAGTCGCGAGGGTCGACTTCATCTCAGCGAGAGCGGGGCGGCGCACGCTCAGGCCAATTGGGGTCGGGCTGGAGAGATACAACGACTTTTCCTCCTTTCCATTCGTCCCATCGCATCCTGCCTCGACGACCCACATTGAGAGTGCCTCAGCACACTCGACATGGCGAGAGGGTGACCTGCCCGAGAGGTCGTACGCAGCGGTCACAAGGGAGCAAATTAGGTCCAAGAGCTCCTCTGCCGCCAACAGCAAGAGCCGCCTGACTCCCACCTCGCTCCTGCTCAGCATACCTCATGGCCACACCCACCACACACCACAAGTCGCTCGCGAAGCGTGATCTCATTCAGCTCAAGCTCCACCAAGACAACAGGCTTTCTCGCCTTCATTCTGTCGCCCACGGCGCGTGACGCACGCCACCCGAACAACACCGCTCATCATTCGCCTTTCCCCTCACCATCACCCACGCCCACGGCACTTGACAGACGCCACGCACCTCAACCGATACCTCTCGAATTTGAGCTTTACAACATTCAGTCACCTTCTTCAACACAAGAGTCAAAGCATCCGATCACCGATTGGCCGACTTAGTGAGCTCTTGGGATTCATGGGCAGACGCCAGAGGCACTCTTCAGCTTGGAGTGGGTCTCCCGTCCTCGTTGCTTAGACCACTCGTGCTACTCGGCGGGCCGTCCTGCCTCACGTGGAGCCTCCCTCGACCGTGCGCTTGCCCATCGCGGCACCGCCGCCGCTCGCCTTTGTCGCCGAGGATAAACAGCAGGGCCGCGTGCCTCGTCGACGACGAGGTGGTAGCAACAGCTTCTTTATTGGCCGCGATGCAACGACGCAAGCAGGATTCAGGCACCATTGCTGCACTTTTCTTAGCCTTGCTGAGCCTTGTATGCTGTCTCTGGCCCGCGCACATTGCCCTAGTCCCCCGCCAGACCAGCATACACCCGGCTCAAATTCGCGTACCAAGCCATCTCAGGGCGCACTCGGCTCAGATTCGTCTTCAGAGCGCCATCTATTCGTACAAATGCCTGATTCCAGTGCCACGAAGGGTGTCGCAAGGCCAAGGCAGCAGCCCACGGCGCGGACAACAACACGGCTGGCGAAGCGTCCGAGCCCCAGCCTCAAGCAAGCGGCAGTGGAAACGCCGGGGTTCCTATGGAAGACGACGATCTCGAGGACTCCGATGATGAGGATGAGGATGATGGGCAGAAGCAAGTCGGCACCGAGTTCAGCGTCATCCGTGCCCTCGCGAGCTCCAACGCCGCCGAAGCTCTCGAAGACCTTCTCGACATCGACGCTGCCGCCTTCCCTCGAGGTGACGCCCTCAGCCGCGCCCTCCTCCCCGCCAAGAGCAGCATCATCAGCGACGGCCAAGACACGGACGGAGCCGATGAGGCCGTCGAGGATCCCGGCACCTCCTCGCTGCCTGCTACTAAGTTCATAGACGGCAAGCAATGGGAGCTCAAGCGCTACGGCTCAGGGCGCTACTACGAGTCGCCAGACGGCAGCAGCAGGGAGTACGTTGCCTTTGCCCGTCCTCAGCCTTCGCCCCTCAAAGACGCGGAGACGGTCCTCGCCGGTGCCAAGCGGTTCGTTCTCGCCGCCGCCAATGGTGAGCCTCGACGGAGAGTAGGCCGCACGTGGGGCGCATGCTGACTGTCCTCCCCTCTCTCTTCCCCATCTTCACTCGCGCAGGCCGCATCGACCTGGGTACGACGACCTCTGGCGTAGCTTGGCAACAGGGAGCCGCCCGTGACAGGGTCAAGAGGTGGCTCGATGGAGGCTACTTCAAGCTTACGCCCTTCTTCGAGCAGCTGCTCAATGACGTTGGCTCCGGCAAGTCAGACGTCTGGGAGGCAAGCTACTTCGAGGCCAAGGCCGGCCAGTCGCTCTCTCCACCCTTCGCCGCCACCCAGCCTCCTTCGGCAGCCGGCAGCGCCAGCAAAGACGGCGTGTATGGACGCATCGTCTTCAGGAGCAACCGCTAGGCGACCCTCTACTGCGGGCAGGCGCAAGACCCCGTGGCGCGGCACTACTCACACGAGGCTACCCTCCTGAGGACGGAGTTGAGCGGGGGCCGTGGGCGGGCCTCCTACCACTACCAGCAGGAGACCGACAACGACGCGCACGCAGCCTTCCTCCTCGGCCAGGTTACGGGGCTGGCGGACCTCAACGAGAGCGCCGAGTGCCTCGCCGTCTGGGAGGAGCTGATCTGTGTCCTGATGGGTGGCTACTGCCTCGATGAGCAGTATCTTAAGTCGAGAGCGCGTTTCGGGCAGTGGCAGCTCTCGACCATCAAGGGCATCAAAGGCGCAAGGTGCATGGAGGGGCCGCGAGACCATAACAAGCAGCAAGGAGAGGAGCCTAGCATCGCCGACCCTCAGTACAAGTTCCTGCTGCACTTGTACCGCACGGCCGTTATGAACCTCACGACCGCCCACTGCCGCGCCCACGCCACGCCCACGCCCACGCCCGCCGCCGATGCTGCCCTGTCCTCGGCCTCGTCCGCCGCCCACGCCGCCTCGTCCACCACCGCCGCCTACACCGCCGCCCCCTCGCCTGCCCGCACCAAGCCCTCCGCCGGCCAAGCTGTCACGCGCGCCGCTGCCACGTACGATGCCGTCCGCTCCGCAGAGCATGCTCGCGCCAACGAGATTACGCTGACGGGCAAGATGCTGTATCGATGGCCCCTCAACAACGAGGCCACCCACAACGTTAGCATCTTCGGCAAGAGGCTCAGGAGGTGCGAGGTCCGCGAGCTCCAGCGTCTCGCTCGCAACGGCGGGTCCAAGGGGTCCAGTGCGCTTTTCTGCGTCCTCTACGAAACCACTTTCAGAAAATAGGCTATTTCATAAGCCACTTCACTTTGACAAAATATTGCTCCTGAAGTCTTTATAAGGTCTGCAAGGGTCGTTACGACTCCAAGAGGCATCTCCTTCGAACCTGTCGCCCTCCAGCATAGTCTATGTCTATCGAATCAATGTGCGCCTCGCCGCAACACTCGTACTCCTTTATGCATTTCCCTCTACTCGCGTGAATTCTAAGGCTTCGTCGCAGCGTCGCCTGGTCTCTCGCTGAAACACTTTCCACGTGACACACCTCGCAATCAATGCTACTCTCACATTCAGTGCTTGTTGGAGAACGCAAGTCTTGATGCACGGCGAATGAGCTGCCAGTCAATGAGGCGGGCGATGCGAAGTCGTGGCGCGCTCGTGGCGCGTTAGATGAGTCTTCGAGAGCAGGGTCGCGACGAGACGTGGTGACGCACAGCGAGGGATGAGCGTCGACTAAATGGATGAAGTTCTTTTTTCGATTTCAGAGCAGATTGTCATAGGGGGAGAGGCAACAGTAGAGTCAAGTCAAAGGGCGGTGGACGCGAATGCGGATCGCCCCTTGCTGACTGCGTGCTGCGGCGCGCGCCTTTAGACGGTGCCCGACTTGGCGATGGTGATCTTGGTCTTGGTCTTGCCCGAGCCAGATCCCTCACCCTCGATCTTCTTGACAATGTCCATTCCCTCGGTGACCTCACCGAAGACGACGTGCTGTGCGGGGAGAGAGGGGGCGGGAAAGGGACGCGTCAGCGTCAAAGGCTCGTACGGCGACTGCGGCTGCTCCTTCTACTCCTCCTGATGCTATTAATGCTCACCTTTCCATCAAGCCAGCTGGTGACAACGGTGGTAATGAAGAACTGCGAGCCGTTAGTGTTGGGTCCTGAGAGTTCAGAGAAGGTATTGAAGGTCGGGAGGGAGTACAAGGTCAGTCGTGCCGCCTTTCCGACGCGTGGTAGCGAGCTCACTCACCGGCGTTGGCCATGGAGAGAAGTCCGGGCTTAGTGTGAGCGATCTTGAAGTTCTCATCCTCGAACTTGTTGCCGTAGATTGACTTGCCACCAGTACCGTTACCGGCAGTGAAGTCACCACCCTGGAGCATGAACTGGGGGATGACGCTGCGGCGGGGGGGCGGAACGATCGCGTCAGTTGATGGTAGCGCACACGGGCCATGAAAGAACAAGCTCACCGGTGGAACGAGGAGCCCTCGTAACCGAAGCCCTTGGAGCCAGTGCAGAGCTCACGGAAGTTGGTAGCCGTCTTGGGGACGACGCTGTGGGCCAAGGGAGAGCAGGGAGAGGAGGGCGTCAGCGGGTCGCGCACGCAAGAACGGGCTCCGTCCATGCACCCCGCGCACTCACTCGTCGTAGAGCTTGAAGACGATGCGGCCAAGAGGCTCGCCGTTCTTGGTGATGTCAAAGAAGACGTTGGACATGTTGAGAGCTGAGCGGGTCGACGCAAAGGAGCGCAGCAGGGTGGGGTGCATTGGAAAGAAGAGGGTGGGCTGAAGCGGTCAGCAGAGATGCACGTCAGAATACCGCTGGCCAAAGAAACGGGGGTAAGGCCAGGCGATTGATGCTCACAAGTTCTTGGTAGGTTGTGTTGGTGGTGGTGAGAGGGTTGGAAGAAGTGCTATGCTCGCAGCTCACGTCAACGGGCGAGCGCAGAGTGGAACCTCGCCGATGCCTTGGCCCCCGGCGCTCGGGCAGCTGCGTGGCTCGCGGTGGAGGGGGGCTGCCAGCGAATATTGGCGAGGCGCGCACGTGGCCCTGCCGAGGCGTGACTGACACAGCAGCGTCTACGAGAGAGACAGACAGAGAGAGAGAGAGAGCACGCCACGCCACGCGGTCGTCCGAAAGCTGTCATTACGATTGTATCATGGCGAGAAGGAGGAGACACGAGAGATGATACGAGACGCAAAGCAAGGTGTAGAAGAGAGGAGCGCAGTGTAGGTATGGGAGGCGCAGAGAGAAGTAAGCTTGGCGTAATGACCGGCCCCGCAAGAGGAGCAAAGGTGGTATACAGGAGAAGCCGGTTGCAATGCTCTTCTGTACGCCGCCTCATCACCACCCCTTGCCATCTCGTGCGCTCAGCCATCCTTGTCGCCACGCGTGGAAACGACCGTCGCCTGGACAATGTGATGCTTGTGCTCCGTCGACACGCCATTCTCGCAAAGCGGCACGCTCTGCAGCCACGGATCCTTGAGGATCTCATCGAGCCCCCACCGTCCCTTGGGATCCGGGCAGAGCATCTTCTTGAGGAGAGGTCGACACTCGCGTGGGCTCAGATTGGAGAGCGGGGATGGAGCGGGCGATCCGTGGTACGAGTGGACAAACTCCTTGAACGTCGGATCTGACATCTTTGCTACTCTCCACGGGAGTTCTTGAAACTGCATGCAGTAGAAGACGACAGCAGCCGCCCAGACGTCGACGAGGCGAGCGTCGTACTCCTTTGCCTCGAACTGCTCCGGCGCAATGTAGGGCTCAGAACCGCAGAGTCCCTTGGAGTAGTGGGTCGACTTCTCCCAGCACATGCGGAAGACGTCTGACACGCCAAAGTCGGTGATCTTCACGTGGCCGCTGGCGTCCAGTAGCAGGTTTTCCGGCTTGATATCGCGATGCGCCACGCCCATTGAGTGGAGGTAGGCGATACCGTTCAGAATTTGCTTGAAGCAGCACTCGACCTCGCCCTGACTCATGCCACCGCGCTTGATCGCAGCGTAGAGGTCTCCGCCGGGGCAGTACTCCATAACCTCGCACCAGTGCCGATTCTCGTCCTGCACTAGGTCGACCGTCTCGACGATGTTGATGTGGTGGAGTGTCGAGGAGATACAGAACTCCGAGGTCAGCTTCTTGACGTACTCCTTTTCGGTCTCGTTTTTGCGACGTTTTCTAAATTCCTTGACCGCGTAGAGCTTCTCGGTGCTGCGGTCCCACTTGTGAGCGAGGCGGACGACAGCCGTGGCTCCCTTGCCGATGGCGGCCTTTTCGCAGACGCCGTACTTCTTGAGCAGCGAAGTGGTATTCTCACTGCCTGCTGTTGAGCCTTTACCCCAACCTTTGCCATCGCCTGCCTGCGAGCCGCCGCCCTTTTCTGAGCCAGACTTATCTGAGCGAGCGCCGTGAGAGACATTGGAGCCACGACGTGCGAGCTTGCCGGGACCAGAGCCGCCCAGGCCGGCGATCATGTCGCGCAGCGTGGACGAGGCCGTAGAGCGAGCATCCTTGTCCTTTGGTGGAGCTGCTTGCTTGCTCGACTTCGACTCCATATCGCGGAGCGCTGCGGCTGTAAGGCGATTGCCCCCAGCATCTGACGATGACGCTCCGCTCTCAGATGGCTCCCTGCCGCCAGCGACTTGCCTCTTGATTGACTGAGCTCGACTAGGAGGCTGCGATACGCTTGGTGATTGCCCGTCCCGCTTCTCGCCGGTATTGAGGTTCATCGACTGGACTGCGTGCATGAGACTCGCTCCATCCGGAGTGCCGACGTGCTCGTGCTTGGGCGTGCCCGGCGGGGTCGATGCAGAGGGAGAGCGAGTGCCATGGGTGTAGGCGGATGCTGAGCGGTTGTTTGGTATTCTCGAGGGCGAATGTTGGCCGGACCCAGATCGGTCCTTCTCGTGTCCGCCAGAAAGCATGCGCTTCAAAATACCGCGCCCCCCCTCACGCTCACCCTTGTCGCGCCCCTGCTGATGTTGCTGCGCCGCCTCGGCATGCTGCCCGGCTGGCTGCGCAGGTGGCTGCTTGATCGTTGCCAGAGACGACGTCGAGTTGTTGGACACGAACGGAGGCGGCGTGAAGCCTCCATTGCCTCCCTTGAGCGTGTTGTTGCTCACCTTGGTCGTGGCAGCCACCTTGGGAGGGGGCGACATTGCTCGAGGTGGCGGCGATGAGGCTCGCGATGGAGACGCAGCACGTCGAGGTGATGCGCCATTCGCGGCGGCGTTGGCAGCCACTTTGCCAATCTCGGCAGGATCTGACGTCGATCCATTGACGTTGGGAGCTTTGGTGGTGTCGTAGGGCGTAGGCTCTCGTACGAGCTCGAGCCTACCACCCTCCTCGCTAGGCTCGTGCCTCAGTGCTTTGCCGTCCTTGCTCTGCATACCGCTCAATCGATGCTTTGGGTAGTGATGACGCTCAGGCGTGGGTGGCCGCGAGAGGTTGGACTCGGTCTCGGAGTCGGACATGAGTTCGCCAGCTTTGAGTTCGCGGTCTCGAGCCGTGGGGACTGAAGTGAGTGACACCATGTTGCGAGTGGCGGGCGGCGGGCGGCGAGCGGCGAGGGGCAGTGGGCGCAGCAGCCAACGAGGCTAAGCAGGGGAGGATGGAGGTAGCGGCTTAGGGCGGATCGAGTCGCTGCGCAGACGATGCCGTCGCAATCCCCTCGAGAGGGGAAATTGCAAGTGGTGGCGGCCTGGTTAAGAAGCAGCGAGTCGATGTCGTCGTCGGCGGCGTCGTCGATGAGGGATGAGGACGGCGTGACGAGTGGACTCAGTGCCGTGTGCAGCGAGCGCGAGCGCGACCCTCTGACCGCCAGGCAGCGGCGGCAGGCGGCAAGGCGGGCGAGCGAGGCCAGGCCGGGCTCACGGAGACGGAGACGGAGGCGACTCCGAGGCAGGCAAGCGCGAAACACAAATGAACAAGAGCGAGCGAGAGAGAGCGAGCGAGAGAGAGCGAGCGAGAGAGAGCGCGCGAGCTGTAAGTGGGCAAGGGGCATTGACGATCAAGCGTCGAGCAAGGCCCTCCGAGGTGCTCAATGACGACGACAAAGACGACGAGGGTTGATTTGCGAGAGGCGCTCAGATTGCGCTAGAGCGTACAATTGGATTGAGTGAAGCTGCAAGACTCGGTCGTGTGCGCACCTAGGAAAAGGACTGACGAGGACGAGGCTGTGCCTGCTACCTAGCAATCAGCGGACAAGCAAAGAAGCAGCAGCCATCGCGACGAGGGAGAGGCGTGTATGAGACCTCTCCATCGACGCAACGAGAGCTCAACTTTGTGCAAAGGCGGGATAGTGAGCAGGTCTGATCAAATACGCAAGTCCTTGTCAGCGTTGGCGCCTCATCGCTGCATCATCCTCAAAGCTCAGCGCACTTGAAGCTTAGAGCCGCCACCGTCGAGAGCGCCCGCACCACCCGTCCTCACGTGGCAGCGGGTCCGCGCTGCTGCTGATGTCGAACGACTCGACATCCGCGAGAGTCGCGCCTAGGGTTTTTTCGCTCCTCATCCTTCATCGCCTCACAAATCTCTCTACTTCGACCAAACAAGCTCTTACAAGATGGCCTTTGCTTCTCGTGGTTGTTACAAATGTGGTCAGCGTGCGTAAGAGGTCGTGAGCACAATTGAGCGCGTCCCAGAGATCTACTTGGAGGCCAAAGAGGCGGCGAACGAGGTCGTACGACATCACGCGCCGATGCTGCGGGCGCGAGGAGAGCTCTCATCGTGACGGCTGCCTGTATGGGATCATAAGGGGACATCAAGGGATGCAGGGCCGCCTTTCGGACACTTACTTGTTTCATATCCAGGCGAGAGAGAGGAGCTGACGAGGCGTAATACCAATGCGTTCCCCCTTCATTCCCCTACCCCTCCGTCCGTCTCGCACATGCTTCCCTACCTAATCTACCTTGCCTGCTCTGCTGCTCCCTTCCCGTCTTCTACACGGCGTCCGGTGTCGTACGGCGATGGCGATTGGCGATGGCGACGATGTGCTGCTCTGCTCACCTCCACTATTTAACCCGGCCGGCAACTTCTACTCTCGACGACTCTCCTCACAGCCGGCCACATGGCTGCTGCCTGCACTGCTGAGCAGCCCACTTGCTACCGATGCGGTGGTCAAGGCAAGCATCAAGGGTTTGGCGTCGCCACATTCTCTGGTTGTTATCGCTAACATGGTCCCACCTCTGCCCAACGCCTCCTCACAGGTCACATCTCCAACGCCTGCGGCATGGCAGCTCCCCCTCGCACCTGCCATTCTTGCGGTCAAGAAGGTGTGTAGCGCGCGTAGAGCCATCGATGTGAACCTGTGCGAGATTTTTGCGATTCGGGGCAGTGCAGGAGGGGTCACGGTTCAGTCGCAGGCTCGCGCGTAGAAGGTCTCGTGCGGCTGCTATGGCCCTGCCTCCGACCCGCCTCACGTCCTTCACACTCTCCAGGCTGCCGACATCGACTCGCTACTGACACGACCGCCTTCTCCCCGCCTCCGCTACTTCGCAACAGGCCACATCGCCCGTGAATGCCCCCAGGGAGGACAAGGCGGTTACGGCGCTTTCGGCGGCTTCTCTGGCACGTGCCACCAATGCCAGCAGCCGGGCCACCGAGCTCGTGACTGCCCTCAGGGTGGTGCCGGCCAGGGAGGCTTCGGCGGAGGGTATGGAGGCGGATTCGGAGGAGGCATGAAGTGCTTCAACTGTGGCCAGATGGTGGGTGGCTGGAAATTCTTGGTCCGCCGCTGATTGAGTCGATCGCTAACGCAAAGCCCTTCGCCACGCAGGGCCACAAGTCCGCTGCCTGCGGCCAGCCTCAACGCAAGGCTTGCTACGTGTGCCAGGAAGAAGGCGAGCATACGGCGAGGAGCTGGACACTTGAGTAGAAGTTGTAGGCTGACCCAACGCTTCCCCACCTTCGCAAATCTCTGCCTTCCCACCTCACTCCAAATCCGGCAACGACACGTGAGCAGGCCATCTCGCCCGAGACTGCCCTAGCCAGGGCGGCGCCGCTGGCGGCTTCGGTCAGCAGCAGTAAGCGCTGCTTGAACATCGAGGCTCCTCCGACACGGTTAAGCCAAGACTGAGCGTCACGGCCAGCTGCGAAGCGTTCCTCGGGTACAAGCGCCTGCCGATCTCTTTGGTCTGACCACCTGCCCTACTAGCCCTGTCCAGCTCTGATCAGCTCTCGGCTTTCGTAACATGAATCAGATCGCGTTCTCCACTCACTAAGCTCGGTGTGCTCGCGTTGAGTCGTAGAAGCATGGCTGCTGCTTGCGATGCGCAACCTCACTTGATCTGACAGTGGCAGGAGAAGTAGCTCGTCGGTCACAAATAGTGCACCTTGCCGTTGATCGTAGCTGCCTACAGCGAGGTGCAGCGCAGCGAAGACTCCCTTGTAGCCAGGGACGCGTTGAGGATCAGCACGTGGCTTATCTCGGATGGCTCGAGCGCAAGGCAACTCACTTGATCGTAATTTCTCCTCATTCGACTTTTGACCACTACCAGTCAGTCCACCTTCACGTGACCATGCAGTGAAAGCGTAGAGCATGCCCAGCTCACCGCAGCACGATGCCACATTGGCACTGAGCTCACGATGGAGCTGCATCGGGCCCTGGCCTGCGGGGATGCGCGAGGAGAGTTTTGGTCCCGATCCACGATTCCTCGAGGAAGTTGGAGGAGCATATACGGTGGATCCGCCTGGTGTGAAGCAGGTACATGCGATCACCGAGGCTAGCGAGAATGCAACGGCTGCTCGACACTCGATCAGCATCTCATACCCCCGCGACGCAATCGACTGGACCGGGGCTCACGATACGGCTGGATGGGCCGCCCTTCAATGGCAAGGCCTGGCGTGGACGAAGCTCGACATCCGGCATAGAGATAGCAAGAGGCCCCTTGTGCTCAGTGTTGACGTTCGAGGCGCCATACAGTTCGCCATCGTGGCTCACGATGAGGCTTTCACACCCGCTCACTTCAAGTGGCACCTCGCCGACTACTACTCGTACGATGGCGACCACCTTCCTCACCTGATTGCGTTGGATGAGCAGCCCGGCGACTACTGGTTCATTGTTCGCCCGCTGTACGAGGTGCGCGTCTTCGGGGGATTCCCACCCGACACCACTCCCACCGTCGACCTCGACGTACGCCTCGCCCTCATCGAGTCCAGCGGTCGTCATCACTTGCCGACGGTCATCACGCAAGGTCACCTCTGCATTGCCCCAGACGTCGTTGAAGGGCGTCTTGCCAGCCCGTACTTCAGCGTCGCCCTCCGCAACGACGACACCGGCGAGACATGGCGCATCATCGACATCCACGAGACGTACGAGCAGGAGCCAGTCTTCGCAAGGCTGTCCCTTCTCCGACCACCGGACCAGCCATCTCGAGCAGCGGCGGCTCTCGTTCATCCTCTGCAGACAACCAAGGTCGGATTTCAGGCTGAAGCGGGCAGAGCTCTGACGGCGCTCGTGTCGTCAGGAGAGATCGCTGTCAAGCTGGTGCTCCTGATCGCAGACCAGTCGGGTCAGGAGCATGTCCTGACCTTTACGCTCTCCCTTGGCTGCGTGCGCGAGCCTCCCTCGCTCGACGAACACTTCTCGTACAGGTACACGTACTTGAGCAAATCCGGTCTCGGTCCTCATTACGCCATCGTGGTCCCTCCAAGACAATTGAGACAAGAGGGAGCTTCCAACGAGCAGCACCAGCAACCGGTCATCGTCGCCCTCCATGGTGCAGGGGTGGAGACTGACTCACCCTTCTGGCGAACTTCTCTCCCTCGCCACTCCACATGCTGGATCGTCCTCCCTACCGGGCTCACCCCGTGGGGTCTCGACTGGCAGCAAGCCTCACGAACAATGTGGCAGGATCTCGTCTCTGACCTCCGATTCCAGCAGGCCCTTCTTCCCTCCGCCGTCGCCACAACTACACCCCCTCCGGTCGTGCTGCTCGGTCACTCCAACGGCGGCCAAGGAGCATGGCACGGTCTCGTCCACGGCGGAGAGCAGGTCATTGCAGGCATAGTATGCGCGGGCTACATCAAGATGGAGGACTACGTCGCGCCCGTCTGGCGAGCAGAGCGTCACACAATCGACCCAGTATTGCGCGGCATCCTTGAGTCGGCGCGGACCGTATTCGCAAATGACGTGCACCTGTCTAATCTCGTTGCGGCGAAAGGGCCTGTGCCCCTAACGATCAAGTACGGCAGTGAAGACGACAATGTTCCGCCTTGGCATTCGCGGGAGATGGGAGCGCTTTTGCGGACCTGGGCGAGCCGGGCCGGGCTGGGCAAGGAAAGCTGGCCGAAGGTGATCGAGGTGAAGGGGAGGGGACATTGGTGGGATGAGATGCTCAGGGAGGAGGATGTGCAGAGGGCTGTTGATGAAGCGTGCGAGCATAAGAAGGTCAGGCTTCCAAAGCGCTTCACGGTCACTTGCGTCATTCCGTCTACGACTAGGGCGAGAAATGGCTGGCGCATCGTGCAGACAGAGGTCCCGGGACGAATCGCGAGGCTTGAGGTCGAGTATCGCAATGCAGCCGCAGCTGAGGGCTCATGCTGTACTGTGGTAGCCGCCAGCAACGTAAGGCAGATCGGGGTCGCTGCAACCACAGGTCTCTCGGTCAACGTTGGCTCCTCGACCCTTCAGCTGGCAGCCGGCCGCCAGCATCGCCTCGTCAAGGTACCTCGCACTTCTTCAACCGAGTGGCAGCTTCTTGACGGCACCTTTCCACCACCACGTCTGCTTTGCCCCGTCACTCTCCTCCTCGACACGCCATCGCGCTTCCTCCTGATCCAACCTACCAGTGTTCACGCCTTAGACAGCCGCAAGGCAGCCTACGCCTCCATCTCGGCCAGGTGGGCGCACGACTTGCTCGCGTACACGACCATTCCAGCTCACACTATCCAGGATCGCGAAATCTCTTCTATGCCCTCATCGTCGTCGCACGTCTACCTCGGCGGCCCAGATGAGAATCTCGCCCTCTCCACCGTGAACGGTGGCACAGGCATCCCTTTTATCACTCACCTCGGCTCTGGCCAGTTCAAGATACGTGATCGTCTGTTCGCCGAGCCTGGAATCGGTCTACTTTACTCAATTCCGCACCGTGGCCACCTTGATGCTGAAGAAGGCGCGCAACAACGTAGCGTCGTGCTGAGTGGAACGGACGCTGAGGGGATCGAGCGTGCTGCTCGCCTTTTGCCGGTGAGGACGGGTGTGCCCCTGCCCGAGTGGATCGTCGTGGGGAGGGATTGCGATCGATTTGGGATGGGTGGAGTGCTGGCAGCTGGGTGGTATGATAATCAGTGGGGCTGGTCAGAGGCGATGTCGTATATAGGCGACTGAGTCGTACCCGGCGTCAGCACCTCGACGCCTTTGGGCCCTCTCGTCACCGCTTCTCCCACACTCGATACCGATCTGTGATGCTCAAATATATGTCATTGTCTCAGCGTGACAAGGCCGTGAGCCCGGCGGAGCGCCATGATGACGAGAAGATCGTTGGCCGAAGCGCAACGAAGTGTGGGTTGTAGTACAGAGAACGAAACGCGAAAATGGCAGCCGCCAAGATCGAAATCGATTCGGGCGCGCTTACTTCTTGCTCGTCTTCTTCTTAGCGTCAAGGACGGTGACGTTAAGAGTAGGAGGAAGCGACTGCTGGAGCTTAGCTGCCTTCTCGGCGTCGTCGACGACGAGGGTGTAGAGGTAGCGGGAGCAACGGACCTTGAACTTGGTCACGTAGCCGGAGCCGACCTTCTTGGGCGTCTTCTTGACGCGGGCGGCTGTGGTGCGAGAGTAGCGAGCACAAAGGGAGAGAGAGAGGTCAGTGACATGGCATGTGAGACTGAGACGGCGATCGTGGCCATACGTACAGGTGGCGTCCTTCCTGCGGGCGATCTCGAGGAACGACTTGATGTCGGTGATTTGCTTGGGCTGTGAGAGAGAGGGACCAAAGAGACCGATACAAATCAGCGACAACGTTCTACGGAGCGAAAGGAGGTGTAGCATGCAGCGGGTGGCAGCAGCGCCTCTTCGTCTCCGATTCCTCGAGGGCGGCTGAGACGATGCGATCAAAATACCTGCACGCACATCAACAGAGTGATGGCTTCAGGGAGTTCGATAGTAGCGCCCCAGCCGCCCCCCAGTAACGACGATGCGCTGAGGTTGACAATAAGGACGAGGACGAGGACGAGGAGTTTCGAGGACCTCCTCCTCCTCCCTAGACTTCCAGAGTCAATGCGCCCTCGACTTCGGCGCTGCCACCACTGCCATTGCTAGCTGTGCCGCCGCGAGGTGGGCTGCTCGCTCATGAATCCTTTGTGATATTCACCATGATGAAGAAGGTTGAGGGGTTGGTGGTATGAGGGTACGAGGACGGAAGAGAGCAAGCGCAGTAAGTGCTGCGATTCTTCCTCTCGCTCAATTCTGGCCGCTTGCCCGCCCGCACGGCGAGGGAGAGACGGACGCACGCCTCGGAGCCGACAAAGTTCTGCGCGCACGCGGGCGAAATGCAACGCCACGGCTTGAGGATCGTACGAATGGAGATGTGGTGATAGCATCGAGGAGCATAGTTCAACGAAGCTCAAGCAATGTTGTATCGCTAGCGTGAGCTCACATGACTCATGAGGAAGGACAAGACATTTCGCCTTGCTCATGGCCAAATCTTCCGAGCATGTCTGCTCAATCCCTCTGCTTTGCGGTTCCGCGTTTACGACGACTGAGTAGAATCGACTATCGCCGCCGGTAGCGGCCATGCCATCGACCTGGCCTTTGCGATCCGCTTGACGACATCGAGACGACGAGCCGCTACCACGATGCAGTCAGGCTTGGCTTGAGCCGGCCACCGGGCCGGCGGACTGAGAGCGCCCCACCCTGTTGTGCTCGGCAGTCCGCCCTCTCCGCTCTCTCTCCGCTCTTGGCCGGCCCCACCGGTCCAACACTTCCTACCTTTCCCCCCCCTCACGGCCCTGTCCTCTCCTACGCCCACCTCGACCATGCTCGACACCCTCTACATAACACGACACGGGTTTCGTATGCCATGGCGAGGCAATGAGGTGAATCTCTCCCCAACGGGTCGACCACGCGATCCCGTATTGACTGCTCACGGGGTAGATCAAGTCAAATTGCTCGCTGAGCATTTCATGAGCTTGCCCGAGGAGCAAAGACCTCAAGGGATTGTCAGTAGTCCGTACTACCGGTGTGTGCAGACTAGTGAGCCTACAAGCAAAGCATTGGGACTGCCGATCCATATTGAGCCGGGTGAGTTGTGGCTGGCGGAGAGGTGGTGCGCGAGCCTGCAGCTGAGTCCTCGGTATCATCGTTAGGTCTGGCTGAATGGTTCCCTCCTGTCGTGCCCTCGACTGGCCCACATCCGATCCCCATGCGGGCCTCGACCGCTGCTCAATACTCTGACCACGTAGCTCCTGCCTCCGAATGGGCCCCGCTTGCGTACCCATCACGACAGGGCGAGAGCATCGAGGAGCTCCATGCGCGGGCGAGAGGGGTGGTCAAGTTGATCGAGAGGAGGTGTGAGGAGCGTGGTTGGAAGCGGGTGCTGCTGGTCAGTCATGCTGCGACGATCATTGCGTTGGGTAGGGGTCTGCTGGATCATGGCGAGGGGAATGAGGAGGCGGGGCCATCAACACCAAAGACGGACTGGAGCACAGGCTCAGGCAGGGAAATCGGAGCAGGCACAGCTGGGCTCAGCCTCTACGTGCGTCCAGACAGCCCTTGCCTCCCCCTCTCCTCAACGCACTATACCACGTCCAGCCCCACTGCCGTCCTCCCACCTCATCCCTCCTCAACCTGGCAACAACTGCTCAACGGCTGGTGTGGCCACCTCCCGAACGGCGTCGAGAGGGAGTGGACTTTTGCCGATATACCGGGCAATGTCGAGGAGCCTGGAATGGGCAAGGACGGCAAGTGGGTCGACGAGGAGATGCCTGATGGTGGTGAGGAGGGGATGAAGCGGCTGGAGGAGGCGCCTTTCAGGATTTTGAGGGAGGGTCGGGAGAGCAGGCGAGGAGGCGCAAGGCGGCCAGTGGAAGGGGAGAGAGCTACGATGCCGCGGATGGAGGGCGAGGCAGAGGCCCCAAGGTCCAAATTCTGATGCGCAAGGTGCCGTAATGACAAGAGTCACGAGACAAGCAAGCTCGATACCCATTGATCTCGATTAATAACAAAGCATACACTTTCCCTCTTCCCATGGCCTACTTCATCGCCCCCACGAACGCCTGAATCCTGGCCGTGTCCTTCCTCCCATCCTCGCCTTCAACGCCTGAGCTGGTATCAACAGCCAGCACCTGCACGCCCGCCTGCTGGGCAAGCTCGACCGCCTGGCGCACATTACCCGGGTGGAGGCCACCAGCGAGGATGATCGGCATAGGGTGACAAGGAGGGAGAGAGCTGGGGGCTGCCGAAGCTGCACCGTCAGAGGAGGCAGCGAGAGATCGACGCAGCCCTTCGAGGGCAGGCTCGGTCTGAGCGAGGTTGGGTAGAAGCGAGTGGTCGAAAGTCTTGCCACTCCCACCATCTCCCTGCCCACCAGCCCCACCTGCGCCCGCCGTATCCAACGCAACAAAATGGTGGTATCCTCTGCGGCCCAACTCGCGGAGTGGCCCGCCTACAGCCCCGTCTTTGCCGACGTGGAATACTTTTGTCACCCACACACCCGGAAGAAGTCTCGCCCACTCCACATCCTCCGTACGGCCGTGCAATTGTACGCCGTCAAGGCGAAGGGTAGTTGCCACGCGTACAACCTCATCGACCGTTTGGTCACGGAAGACACCGAAGATCAGCGGCTTAGAGCGCAGAGTCGCCCGGCGAACAGTCGACGCCGTATAGTCGAACCAGTCCTGCGGGGTGGATGCGGATGCCAACGCCGCAGCAGCCGCAACGTCCGAGGAAGTGGGAGCGGCTTGAGCTGCCGTTGTACCAGCGCCTGAGCGAAGGGAGCGGACGACGGAGATGATCTCGGCAGCTTGTGCTTCGCTGACTGTTCGTTTCGTGCCCTGCGCGAAGATGAGGCCAAGCATGTCGGCGCCGGCGAGTGTGGCAGTCACCGCTGCATCGACCGTGGAGAGGCCGCAGATCTTGACCAGGGGCTTCTCCGGCGTCGTAGTAGGCGCGCCGTCCTCGTTGAATCCAACCAGCTCGTTCACAAACGCCCGCTTATCCTGGCTGCGCATTAATGCCTCGCCCACCAATACTGCACCAACACCCTCTCGCTGGTAGCCAAGCACATCGCTCCTCTTCGATATCCCACTCAGCGCGCAGAGGGTCACCCCACCCTGTCTCGCCGCGTCCGCCAATCGACTGGTCGTGCCCATATCCACATTGAAGTCGTGCAAATTCCTGTTATTCACGCCCACCACCTTCGCTCCCAACTGTAGTGCTCGCTCCATCTCTGCTGAGTTGTTTACCTCGACCAGAGGCTCCATACCCAGACTGACCGAGTAGTCGTAGAGTTGCTTAAGGAGGATGTCGTCGAGCATAGCCACGATGAGCAAGACCGTGTCGGCGCCATGCAGACGGGCTTCGTCGATTTGGTAGGGGTCAACGATGAAGTCTTTGCGAAGGATAGCGGGACGGTTGGGAAGACCTTCAACCGCTCGACGGGCAAGGGCAAGGTCGCTCAGCGAGCCCTTGAACCACTTTGGTTCGGTGAGCACCGAGATGACGTCGGCTCCTGCTCGGGCGTAGGCGAGGGCTTGGGCACCTGCATGCGCTGCGAGTGCGATATCGCCTTTGGAGGGGGAGGCGCGCTTCATCTCTGCCATCAAGCCGACGACGCCAAGATGGGAGCGTGCGGCCAGTCGACGAGGGAAGGAGATGAGCGGCGGAGAGAGGTGCATAGAGAGGGAGAGGTGGAGGTCGAGTGGGGAGAGGCCTGGGGTCGATTTGGAGACGGCAATGTCCTTGAGGCGCTGCAGGTGGATACGCTGAAGGATCGTGCCTACGGAAGAGGGGTTGATGGCTGATTGGTCGGCGGCGCCCGTGGAAGGGGAGGACCCATTTGTGGCCCCGTTGACAGCAGCTACCGCTCCCGCCGCTCCCGCCGCGCCAGCCGCGGCCGCACCAGCTCCCATAGCCATGACGGGCGCGCTCGTCTTCTCCGCCCTCTTGATGGCGACCTCATCGATTCCTGCTTGTGGGTTGTCAGCCCAGTCAGGCCCAGTCCAGCGCAAGAAGTTGGCGATCATCTCCCTACCCCCAACGCTGAGGATCGATTCAGGATGGTACTGCACGGCCTCGATTGCGTGTCGGGTATGCCTGATGCCCATGACCACACCGGACGCCGTCTTGCTGGTCACTACTAGCTCGGGCGGTAGCGAGCTGACGTTGGCTGCCAAGGAGTGATATCGTGTCCCCACCACCTGACCCAATCCGGCATAGAGTCCCTTGCCATCATGTTCGATCTTTGACGTCTTGCCGTGCAGAATCTCCCCCGCAAAGTCAACTACACCCGTATAGGCTGCATAGAGGCATTGCAGACCCATGCAGACGCCCAGGATGGGAATCTTGCCAGCAAAGTGCTTGATGGCCTCGATGGAGATGCCGCTGTCCTTCAGGGGGTGGCCGGGCCCAGGCGAGATGATGAGGCGGGAGGGTTGCAGGGCAATCAGTTCTGCCAGGGTGAGCTCGTCATTACGATAGACGTGCAGATCTGCTCCGAGCTCGGCGAGGAACTGTGGGCGAGGGGGCAGAGAGTGTGAGAGGGCGAGGGGCGAGAGGGGTGGTAAGGGCTACGAGTGCTCACCTGTACGATATTGTAGGTAAAGGAGTCATAGTTGTCGATGAAGAGGGTCTTGCCCTGCGCAATGTTCTCGATGGCCTGCGCCGATGAGGACGAAGCCGTCCTAGGAGGAATGTGCTCGGGCATGGCTATTGTGATGTCCGAGTAGTACGTTGATGGGGACAAGAAGGACGAACACCTGGGCGGAGTCATTGGGTGCATGTCCGTGCTGAGGTCGCTCACGAGTCGAGTCGAGCCGCGCGCGGGCGGGCGGAAAAGGGCAAAGTCGTAGGATCTCGAGGGCGGCATACAATCATCCTTCTCAACGACAATCGAAAGTCATGGCGGCTTCAGCTATGGCTTCGTCATCATCGTCCGCCCTCCTCAGGCGAACAGTCATCGCCTCTTCCTCAAGGCATTGCGCCTCCACCTCATCAGCTGCCCGTCTGACAGCCACTGCGCAGCGTCACAACTCGACGTCGACTTCTGAGTCATCCTCAGCATCGTTCCCCCGTCCTCTTCCCCCTCTTTCAAAGCTCACCTCCCGCCGGGGCCGTGAACCCGCCCCACCTAGTCGCATCAAGCCCACGACACCCACCTTCTTCACCGCGAAGCCAACTTACATATCCCTCGTTCTCAAACTTCAATCACTTCTCGAGCAATCGCGCTCCCTCCTACAGTCGGCCGACATCCTTCCGCGAGACGCCAAGCCCCCTACAACAGAGGAGGCAGCCTTGTACGAAGCTCAAGCGGAAATAGCTGCGGAAGGGGGCGATATGGCGAGTGTCAGCATGGCAAAGGCGATGCAGAAGGTTCAAAGGCAGAGCCCCTGGAAGAAGAGGGTGGAGATGAGCGAAGGGTTGGGACTCACATTGAGTGCTAGTCAGTACAGGCAGCTCGCGACGAGCTTGACGACCTTGTCGCGCTACAATGGGCTGGTGCAACTTCACTTCGCTGGAAATGGAGAAGCGCCCACTGCTCCCCACCTTGGCGGAGCGGCCGTGGATCAGGGAACGAAGTTGGCACAAGAGATGCAGAGCACCTTGGATGAACATCGCCGAGACCTTGGGCTCAACGCACGAAGAGGGGATGGCTTTACGACGAAGAGTGGGGTGGATGAGCAAGGGAGGATCTGGGCCGTCGGTGGGCGCAAGGACAGCAGCGCCCGCGTTTGGATCGCACCCGTCTCCCAAGCTACGAGCGGCGCTGAGGAGTCCCAGCTCCCCGTCGGCGACATTCTAATCAATGGCTCCCCCCTCTCGACCTACTTCACTCGTCAATCACACCGCGAATCCATCGTCCACCCTCTTCGCCTCGTAGGGCTGGTTGGCCAGTTCAACATCTTCGCTCTCACATCCGGCGGAGGCCACTCCGGCCAAGCAGGCGCGATTGCACACGGCCTGTCAAAGTGTGTGGTTCGGTACTTTGAGGAGAAGGTTGCGACAGAAGAGGAGGGTAGCGTCAAGAGGGAGGAGTGGGAGAAGTTGAGGGCAGGTGTCAGAAGTACGCTCGCCAAGGATGGGGTGTACAAGAGGGACCCAAGAATGGTGGAGCGCAAGAAGACAGGCCTGGCCAAGGCGAGGAAGGCTTATACTTGGGTCAAGAGATGAGCACGAGAGAGGTCAAGGTGCAATGCAACCATGTTCCAAGCGGACAACGAGTGGCTGCGGTGCGTCGTATTTGCTCGCTGCGACACCGTACATTGCATGACCCAGACCAGGTAGGCGGCTGTGCTCCTTTAATCCTTCTTCTCTCCCTCCTCTCCGTCCTTATCCTTCTCCCCACCAAACATGATCTTCCCTCCCGCCTTCGCGAAATCAAACTGCCCTGGCTGTTGCACGCCTTTGGTCGCTGATGAGTTCGCAAAAGAGAAACCAGTGCTTGCGGCCGGGGCGCCAAACGCGTTGCCTGATGCTGAGGCAGGGGAGCCGCCAAAGGAGAAGGATGTGCTTGGCGTCGCAGAGGAGGCAGGAGGAGGAGTAAAGGCCGAGCTGCCACCTGAGGATCCGCCAAAGGAGAAGGGCTTTGTTGCTCCCGAACCGCTGCTGGCTCCACCGCCGAAGCTGAACCCGGTGCTCGAGGTGAATGGGTTCGAGGCCGGAGGCGAGGCTGAAGACCCGCCAGCGGCAGCGGGCTTGGCAGAGCCGTTGGCAGCAGTCGTGTTCGCTGACCCAAACGAGAAGCCTCCTGTTGTGGTGAAGGGCGAGACGGAGCCTGCGGTCGAGGCGGGTGAGGCCGACTTGGGTGCAAAGGAGAAGGACGGAGCAGGCTTGGGCGGGGCTGCTGACGCTGGAGAGGCGGCTGCCTTGTCTGCCTGCTTCTCCTGTGATGCTGCTGATGCCTCCTCCTTGCCGCTCTCCGAGCTCGAAGATGCTGCCGCGCCAAAGTCCACCTTCTTCCCACCGAAAGCGAACCCGCCCTTGGGCAGCTCGAATGTGGGTAGGTCCTTTGGCTTCTCTACGGGGGAAGACGAGGCGGAGTCGGCGCTGTTGAAGGCTTTGCCGCCAAAGGAGAAACCGCCTGTCGGGGCTGGCGCGAATTTGGGCGGGCCGCTAGAGGATGAGGATGCCGCAGGGGCGGTCGAGGAGGAGGCAGCGGCAGGAGCGGCGGGCTTGGCGGGAGCAGGAGCTTGTGCAGGTTTGAAGACGAAGCTGCCTGTCGAAGCCGCGGGCGCTGCCGTTGAGGAGCTTGACACCGCTGCAGCAGGCTTCGCAGCAGGCGCTGTCCCATTCGTTGCGCCCCCAGCTGCCGCCTTCCCCTTTCCTGCAGGCGCCGGCGCCAGCGTAGGTGGTGCTGGCCATGCGCTGCTACTGACCGTAGTCACGCTTGGCCCACTCTGCCCTCTACCCTCTCTATCCTTGACCAGCTGCGCCCTCTTCCCCTTGTATCGCGACAGGATCATCTCCACCACGGGCGCAAGGTCTTCAAACTCTTGGTCCACATCCTTGCCGTCGAGGGGAATGGCTACGTCAAGTGTGCTTTTCAGCGAGTGGTTCAGCCCTCTCAGGGCACGCAGGTAGTTGACTTCGGCTATCGAGGAGTCTGACGCGGCTGAGGATGGAGTGACAGACCCATCGGACGACCCCTCGAGCGCGTCGAGGAATGTGACCTTCCTCTGCATCCCCACCTCATCCGGTCCCAAGTTCTGTCGCGCAGGCAATGAGTCGCCATTACGCTTTCGAGACGCATCGTCGTCGCCTTTCTTTTGAAGAGACTTCAATGCCTGGAGGGCAGCCTGGTCCCGGTACCCGGCTATGTCGCCCTTTGCAGCAGGAGCGGAGACGGGTTGCTCGTTGGCCCAGGCGTCTCGGCCCCAAGGGATCGGGACGATGCTGTCTGCTGCAGGAGCCTTGGACACTGCGGGAGCTGGTGCGCCAAAGGAGAAGGCTGGTGTGGACGAGGTGCTTGAAGGAGCGGCAAAGGGACTGGCTGATGGGGCCGGTGCTGGGGCTCCGCCGCCGCCAAGACCTTTGCGCTTGGGAAGGCCTCGGATGCTGTGAGGAGGGGATGGGCAACGAGTTGATCAGATAAGCTGTGCGCGCCGCGGCACCGTAGCCAACTCACACTCGCTCTGGCGCTGCTCCACCGGCCGCTGCTCCTCCCTCGGCATCATTGCCCGCAGCCTCGACTGCATGAGGATCGTCGCCGTCCTCTCTTTGAATCTGTCTCTCTGCTCCTCGCTTCATTGTTGCTGTTGCTGTTGCTGTTGCTGTTGCTGTCGCTATTGCTGTCCGAATGATTAGATGCTGACTTGCTTGTTTGCTTTGAAGGAGAAGAGGAAGTGTGAGGAGAGGCGGGGTGAATATATGCCAATCCTGAACGACGAGCGACAGTGGGCGTGGATGAGCGGGAAGGAGAAAGGAACGAGTGAGAGGCGACCAGTCGAGGGCGGACAGGGCAAAGCCGGCGGCGTATTTCTTTGTTTGCGCCCTTCTCCACGCCCAAAGCATCAAGATCTCATTGTCCCTGGTCAAGCTCGTACCTGTTCAAGCTCATTGCCCGTGTACGCCATCTGGGGTTTAATTTTGAGACAAAGGCAGCACAGCGCCACTTCAACATGCATCCGGTGAGCAGCTGGCGGCTACCATTGTCCCCTCCTAGCTCTACGCTGACCAATGCCGACTTCCTTGTCCGCCTACGCCCCCACAGCACCTCGTACAAGGCAAGCAGCAGAGTCAGTTGGTCCTTCTGGCATTTTCGAGGATGCCCGCATCGAGCTGATCATTGTCTCTCACTTCTCTTTCCCGCGCAGAATGCGGCGATCTCATTGCCGCCCTGGACGAGTGCCACAACCGCGGCCTCATGGCACGCATGACCGGCGCTTGCAACGACATCAAGCATCGCCTCAACATGTGTCTCCGAGAGGAGGTGAGTCTGCAAAGCAAGCGTTTGGCCGCATTTGCCACTGTCAGGGCGCTGAATCTCCGAATCGCTTTGTCCGTTGGCAGCGCCTCGAGAGGACGGCAAAGCATGTTGAGGAGAGCAAGGCCAAGCGCGAGGCCAAGCAGAAGGTTTGGGCAAAGATTGATGAGGAGAGCTGAGCAGACGGACGCATCGCCAGAGAGCATCAAGACACAACACAAGCATCGATACCCGACATCGTCTCATGCTTCTCTTCCATTCCTGCCCATCGTACCAATGCGGTGGCCGCGCGGGTTTGCTGGGCGATCCTGGCGCAAGGCAGGCTGGTGCAGGTAGCAGCGAATAGCAAATAGCATAAGCTGGCGAATAAATAAGAAGGCACAAGGCCATAGGACTAAGAGGAGGAGGAGGTCAAGAGGGAATACGTAAAGAGGAAGGAGCGAGGAGGGGGCGGACAAGCAAGCGCCCAGCGGTGACAGCGAGGCTAGGCAGGCACGACTTTCCCAACTTGCCGCCAACAAACGTCTCGTCAGTGCCCTGCGCCGGCGCTAATTGTGGCCCAGAGCCGTCTCAGGAAGCTGATCGAGGAAAACCTTGTGAATCTTCAGGGCAAGTTCGGGCTCTTGCTCTGCGGGCGAGAGGCGGAAGCACATGATGTCGTCGTCAGCTTGTTCATCTCCATGCGCATGCACAGCATAGCGTCTACATACTGGGGATCATATGGCCGGCATACTCAGGTCGGATCCAAGTCAAGCCACGCTCCGTGTGCCAGGTACCACGCCACTCGCCCTTGCTGCCAGCGAGCATACCTCGCGGCTCGTGGAGGAAGCCCTGCTGGCCGCGCCACGTCGTGTTCTGGAAGGTAGGGAGATGGAGCTTAGCTCATCAATCAAAGTCATCACGCCTGCTGTCACACACCTGAATCGTCAGGATATTCCCATCAGCTAGCAGCCTGAAGTCCAAGTCGCCGTGCCAGATGAACGTCTTGTTGACCCCCTGGATGGCCTTTACGAACGTTCCATCCTCCTCCGGCGGCTTGCTCGAGTCGCCGTTGCCGAGGAAGACGGGATCTTCGCTGCACTGCGTGAAAGTGGTGTTGCCCTCGTTAACATGGATGGCCGCCTTGAAGGGCTTGCGATCCAGCCAGGAGTGGCCCTGCGGGAGATTCAGCCCGCCAATGGGCTGGGATACGTCCGGGCACGTCTCGCCGATGAAGTAGATCTGTGCGAGAGGAGTGTAGAGTGCCGTGAGTGGGGGCAAGGCTCTGGCTCATCAGCCGCAACGACTCACGTTGAAGCAGGGCTTGTACTTGTCGAGGTGATCCAGCACGCTGCTCCACACGCTCTCTTTGGTCTTGGAGAACTTCTCTGGCCAATGCAAGGGGCCCTTCATGGCCGGGAACTTGCTGCGCAACGCGAGCGATCACCACATGAGCACGTATGCAAATCACCAAGTCCCCGTAGCCCACACACACTCACAGGTTATTCTTCACAAAGTCCTTGAGGCCCAGCACCTCGGTCACATTCTTCTCAAATTCGGCCATGAGCTTCTCCGGGAAGCCAAAGTAGCGCTTGTTATACTTGCGGAGGTAGGGCATGACGGGGATGTCGAGGTACCAGTTAATGCTGCGCGAGCGTGGCGCACTCCAGATCAGCTCAAACGCACAAGCTGCTCTTACACACAAGCGTGCAACTCACTCGCTAATCACCCCGTCAATGATTCCGATGCCATGCAAGCCAAACTTGTTGCCCTGCTCGACAATGTAGGACGCGATGTTGGGCACGTAGTAGCCGGCGTAGGACTCGCCGGTCAGGTAAAGCTTCTTGCCTTTCATCTCGGTAAAGGTCTCGTAGAAGCTGTCGAGGAAACCGGAGAAGGCAACGGCAACATCACGTTCATTGCGCGCTGAGGGCTTGGCGGTACGCGAGAAGCCAGTGCCCTCCTGCAAAGTCCCACGGAGAAGGAATGGTCAGTTCGAGCGTCAGTCATGTCATAGCCCTCACTGACACGCACGGGCTGGTCCACGTAGACGATCCATCCCGCCTGGTTCCACCCATGCGGATTTCTCGTCACGACGGTCTTGTTCTCTGGCGTCCCGCGCACATTGAAAGGTCCATTCTCATCCAGCATCCCAGTCATGGAGCTGCATCCTGGCCCGCCGTTGATCCAAATGGTCAGCGTGTCGTTCCCTACCTTCCCCGCAGGAGGCCATAGCCAAAAGAAATATTTTGCCTTATTCTTCGGATCCTTGCTGACAGGCATGAGACCAGCCCAGCTGTCCCCGACATCACCGATGGCCTCAGACACGCCGGGGAGGTGCTTGCCATCGACGTGGAAGTCAGACTTGGGCCTGAGCCTAGGTGGACCCTTTGTCACAGGGTGGGCGCCCTTGTGAGTGGCATTGCCGTTGTTGCGGGGGACGAGATGGAACTCGGTGTGACTGTCGAACGATGTATGATCGTAGCGGAAGCAGCCCGCATCGAAGCCAGGACGCTGCGTGCTGACGCTAAGCGCTGGTATGCAAAGAAGAGGGAGGAGGGCGAGCGCCAGTCGCCAGTGCTTTGTGAGGGCTGTGAGCATGCTGGCGGGCGAGCAAGGCTGGTAGGGAGCGTGGCAGAGAGACTGGGAAGGGGCGTGTAAAGTAAAAGATGGAGCCGAAGAGAGGGCGAGGGTGGGTGGGCCAGTAACTGGATGGGGCAAGTCCCGTCACCTTTGGTCAAAAGCATGCCATTATTTGGTCAGCTACCGGCGACGCGGAAAAGCGTAGTCAGGCCAAGGGCGGCGGCATTCAAGTGGTACGGGCCGCTCCTACCTCATCATGTTCCGACCAAAGGGCCGTGCCCCTGTCTGTCTTCTCATCATGCTGAGCTGAGCCGCCTGCTGGCTAACAATGGAATCGCGAGAGCGCCGCAGGATTCCCTCGGTCGCGGTCGCGCAATACCGCGTCGATACAATGAAAACCCTTGAGCCCTTTACTCAGGGCGCAAATACTATTAGGCAAATATTGCTTTCTCGAGCGCGGAGATCAGCGAATCCTTGCTCTCCTCCAGTGGATCGCGAGCAACTTCGACCCTCCCATCGGCCCTCAAGATTCTCATCCTCCCTGAAGCCCCTCCTGCCGCTGTTGTGCGCACGCTCTCAGTGTCGCCTGTTGAGCCGGTAAGCCATTGCTTTGCTACGCTCGCTTGGTCTCTACCCCGTACCCATTCGAGGAAGGGAGCACAGAATTCTTCGAAAGACGAGAGATCCTTCCGAGCCGTCGTCTTCGCAGCCGCCTCCCCAACTTGCTCCTGGGCGAGGATCGCCTCCTCCATGTAGAGGAAGACGGCCTCACACGCACCGTGATACACACCCGTCTCGCGCGGCATGACCTCGTCCAAGAACCCAGCCCTGCGCTCCAGCCGGTAATGAAGTACATCATCCTGGGTCAGTCCACCCTCGTCCGGACGGATGAGATAGCGAATGAGGAGACGCTCGGCAGCAAAGACTTGGGCGTCGCTTGTGATCCGGCCGAACGTGGTTGCCCAGGCGTCGCTGTCTTTGTTGGTATTGGCCGGAAGGGCGTCGGCGTAAGCTCGGAGCAGGGCCTCAGTGGTACGGAGTGGATAGTAGTTGTGCAATTCGAGCTGGAGAGACTCGCCGAAGCTGGGCGTGGGGTTTGGTGGGTTGATAAGACGATAAAGCTGGTCTTCATTGGCGCATTCGCCGCTGAGGACGGGAGAGTCAGGTCAGCCACGTCGCGCAGCCTCTTCGATTGGCCGTGTTTGGCGCGCTCACATCATGAAGGCGATCCCCTGCTTCTTACACCATCGTGAGAAGGCACCGCTCCTCATATCCTCGGCCCATGAGCTGCTCACGAAGCCGCCCTCTGCCGGTCCGCCATCATCCACGCTGCGGAAAGTGTGCATCTTGAGTTTGTCAATGGCCGCTACGAGCTTCTCGGCTGGCACCGCGCGCATGGTCTGAAGTCGATCTGAGGCGGTCTGCTTTTCAATGTCGAGGCATCTCGCCAGCTCCTCCAGCTGCGGCCTTGTCTCCTCAAGGCTCTTGGGCGGAAGCATCGCAGTACCCGAGCGAAGGAGGCAGCGTCGGATGAGAGGGCGGTACGACTCGTCTTGCTGGGCGCGACTGAACTCGTACAGGACTTGAGCATGGGCAGATTGTGCTCCAGCAGAGAGGCCCGAGACGGTGATGCTGGACGGGTTACCGCCAAGGCTTCGCGCGTGGCTATGCACCCATTCTAGGGCGAGGCGTTGGTCGAAGAAGCCGCTGGCGGAGCGCAGCAAGGGGAATCCCAAATCAATAGCAGTAGTAGGAAGTATCCAGCGCTAATACTCACAAGTTCCCCTTCCCCGCCTCCTTGTCAAGCGCATCGCTACCCAGGAAGCCAAAGACGTTGAGCCGATACGCCGGGAACACGACGACACATTGCAATCCCATCCCTGCACGGTCTCTCGGCGCTATCAGATGTGCCAGATCCTTCAATGGGCTCTGATTTGCATCACCTGTCTGCAGCCATCCGCCGTGAATTTGGAACCAGATTGGCCATCCTCCCTCTGGCGGATCACCACAGGGAGTCCAGATATTGAGGTAGAGACAATCCTCGCTCTCTCTTGGTGGCTCGGGCGGGTCTATGCTGTACTGATGCCTGTACTTGGGTTGAAGGCATTGCGGTGCGAAGCTGTCGTAGCAAGACTGGGATGAATAGGAGAAACCAGCGGGTAAAGGTTGCGGAAGCGCCCAGCGACGAGGGCCGATGGGGGGCTGAGCATATGGTACACCTAGGTAGCGGTTGCACAGGGGCTGACCCGTAGCCGCATCGCTGATCTCTTGTCCGCTGATAAAGCCATGCGGCTCGATGGCAATTCTGCTCGTAGAGGGACCGGCTTTGGTGCTGTTCATGCTGGTCGAGTTGAAGAAGTGGATGTGGAGTCTGGTCGACGCCAAGTGCGGGGTAAATCGACGATGATCGAGCCGGCGGCATCTGTCCTTTTGCCGTCGCTCGCGTGGCGTCAAAGTCAATGGGTCCGTGCCACTTTTTTGGCCCCTGTTCTCTTTGCTTTCCTTTCCAAGGCCCCTATCCCACCGTCAGGGCGCCTGAGGGGGCAGCGATGGGCGCCATGACCTCCGATGGGTGTCTATCATTCTCTATTCCTTTCTTGCCGCATTCAAATCCCATCAATCGACGCTCACCGCAGCGATGAGCCATCTGCCATCTCCTGCTCGCGAGACGCGCGTTCTCTTCAATCATCACGCAGCTCGCCTGGTCAAATCAATTCCTCCCTCTCACCCGCCCAATCGCGTCAATGGTCACATTCCACGCGACCATCTGGGACCAGGATCGATCTATCAGGCACACGCAGAGACAATCGGAGTAGTCCTGCAAGATTGGCAGGGGAAGCTCCAACTGTGCGCCGTCCCTGACATCCCGCTCAGCAGCGACTCGGACCATCACGATAATGGCGGTGGAAGCCTCGTCCTCACAATCGAGCAGCCTTATAATGCTCTCGCGCAAGTCTATGGTGCACAACGTCGGCAAGTTCTCCCCTTTCGATCGTACACCACCTCTGCTCGAGAAGAAGGGCAGGCAATGCCGGAGAATACAGTACCGCGCGACACTTTTGTCGGACTTGGGGCAGGAGAGGATGGACAGTATGGAGGCAGCTTTTGGTTCTTCGAAGATGTGAGCGAGCCCGGAGCTGAAGGAAGGTATCGGGCTGAAATGGCAGGGATGGGAAAGCGGGCTATCTGGACTCTGTGGCTTTTCGATGCCCAACCGCACTTGGTGGGAGGACTAAGGGATGTCTTGGCACATTATCCTTTGCCATCGGCCGAGAAGACGGTAATCGAGGTCAATGGCTCCACTACGTCGCCACCTGCGCCCGCGCCCAAGCCAGAGGAGCTCAAGGCTCCGGCCAAGGCTCGTCGGCCTCTACCTACTCCGCCGGCAAAGAAAAGCGACACCGAAGGCAGCCCTCCTCGACGTATGCCTCTCGGGGACATCACCAACGTCGTGGCCAAAGAGCAGCAAGACAGCGAAGAGCAGCAGCCACAGCACCAGCAGCCGCAGCCGCTACCATCGTCGCCCCTGCCAGCCACGCCTGCAGCGGTTCCTGTCAAACCCGAGTCCCTACGCCACACCAGCTCGCCGGAAGAGCCCCTCGCAGACGCTGATGAAGTTGGCGAAGCTCTTCGCGCTGTCCCACGCACTCCCTCCCCGACTCAACCGGGACCGAGCTCCCTTCGCCACTCTCTCGTAGCAGTCGATGACGCGACCGGCGCAATCGTAGCCGTCGTTGCACACAATGTCGAGCTCTCCACAACCTCCTCTGCCTCCTCGCACGGCACCATCTCATCATCAACGGCGCCTACACCAAAGCCTTCGGTGCTTCGTGCAGCAGACATCTACCGCGATCCGGACGTGCTTCGCTCCCCTAGCCGCAAGGGCTCAGAGCTTGGGGCGGATACATTTGCTCCTCCCCCGATCCCGGCAAAGGATCAAGAGGAGGCAATTAGAGACAGTGTAGCCTCGTCCGCCAACTTTTTCTCCGCGCAAGAGGAGATCAGCGATGCTGACTCGAGCGAGGAGGGCGATGAGGTCGACGAGGTCGAGCTGCGCAATGGCGCTGCTCAGCAGGACGGGTTCACTTCGTTGACGCGCAAAGCCGCCAAGCACGGGATCGCTTCCCATCGTCCCGAACTTCTACGAGACGACGGAGAAGACGATGATGGAGCGGTATCCGATGCGTCTGGGTCTACCGTGGGCGGGCCAGCTGTCCAGCTTTGGCGCAAGGCGAGGGGTGGTAGGGAGGGGGAGAAGAAGAGGGCAGCCAAAAAGCAGGAGAAGGAGGACAGGAAGATCGCTGAGGCTGAGGCGAAGGAGGCTGCGATTAGGGAGGCAAAGGAGGCTGCTGAGCGAGAGGCAAAAGCCAAAGAGCAGGTCAAAAACACCGAGAAGACTTTGCCTCGTCCAGCTCAGCGCGACTCGATAGCCACACTCGAGGACCTTTCACCGCAGGAGACGACCCCCGCAACGAATGCGGACGACACTCTAGCCGCCGAGACCCACAAGCTCCTCCTACACGGGCATGTCCCCCGCGCCCTGATGTGCACGACGGACTTCGTGTCAGCAGAGGACCGCGTATGGCGTGAGGCAATCGAGGCCGGCCACTTGCCTATCGACGGCGCCTACACGCATCTCGTCGCTCTCCCCGGAACGTCGCCCTCGGCTGTGGCCACGCCCATTGAGGAGAAGGACGAGGGCGAAGATGACCTCAGCTTGGATCCAGCAGCGAGAGATGCGCAAGAGATCCGACTACCTGCGAGGAAGTACCTGCAGGGCGGGACGGTGCTGATCGAATTTCTTGCTGGTGGATCTAGGATCGGCGCCTCGTTACTGGGCACCAGCGGACCTGAGGAGCAAGAAGAGGAGGCAATAAAGGGTACCTCTGAAGGCGCCGCTCCTGCCGCCAGCAGCAATGGTAACGGCGTTCTATCCCTCATTCCCGCCCTCCCCTCTCACTTCCTCGCGTACTTCACTGCGGCTGCGTCTGCCTCGACCACTGCCCTACCTAGCGCAGCCTCCTCATCCTGGGAGACTGCAACGACTCTGGCCACGGGTTCGCGTAACCTCCTCGCCACCTCGGTCACGTCCGCCATCTCGGGCATCTCTGGATTCACAAGCTACGCCCTCTCCGCTCCCGGCGCGCTGATGAGTTGGTTCGCCATGCCTGACGAGCCGATCCTATCCGCTAGCAAAGAGGAAGAAGAGGACGACGATTGGGAATACGCCATCCCCGACTTCGACCCGACCTCGCTGGCTTCGACGCCGAGGCCGGTGTACAGGCGCAAGAGGCCCGCTCCCTCCTTTGAGGCTGGCTTCAATGTCAGGCGCGCGGGAGACTCAAATGACGAAACCGCGATCAAAGGCAAAGAAGGTGGGGATGATGCCGCCCAGCTTGCGCCTATCCCGTCATCCTTTTCCAGGAGGACGGGCCAGCAGGCCTTGCGTGACGCCCAGCGAAGTCCTCAGGCAGAACAGCGCTACTCTATTATTCACTTTGACGGGGATGGCGTGGGAAGGCGAGCTTTCTTTCGGGGCGAGGGAATGGGTCATTCACCGTACACGAGCCCATTGGGACCGCTTTAGTTCCTGGAGGAGGGCAGGGCCAGGTTTTGTAGGAGGACAGGGTGGCCCAAGTCCGGGAACCAGAGTGAGTCGATGGCGCCCATGCCCTCACATCAGTCAGTGAGACTCTCAATCTTTATATCCTTATCGTTCTTCATATTCGAAAGTGCTTTGCAATACCGCCTATTTCCACCTCCCTCATCGTCCTGTTCTGTGATGTTGCGAGAGGTGAAAGACGGAAGGAAGGCCGAGCCGTGAAGGGACGTCCGCCAAGGAAATCTGTGGCCCGTCCGCAATGCGGCCCCCTTGATTGAACCAACCAACACTTTCGCCTCCCGCCTTGCTCATTTGTTACAAACCCCCTTCTCCCTCCTCACCTAACCTCACTTCCTTTACGCAGCCATGTCCTCCTCATCAACAGTTGACATCCCCCCACCGCTCCTCAAGCGCCTCGAAGCATTCCGCATGGCGAAACGCTCGGCCTCGAGCGCTGCTGTGGTGATCAAGATCGACAAGGCCAAGCTGACGATGGATGTCGAGGAGGAGTACGAGAACATTGGCTTGGAGGAGCTGGAAGAGGGTGAGTGCGAGCGGCAGTGAGGGCACAGCTTGGGCTCATTGCTGACCACTCTCTTATTACTCTCGCATCCCTTCTGCTCGTCCATCGCCTCGCTCGTACAGAGCTTCCCGAGAATACCCCACGTTTCATACTCTTGTCCTACCGTCTTGCTCACTCAGACGGACGTGTCTCTTTCCCCCTCGTACTTGTGTACTGGGCGCCAGCGACAAGCAGTACAGAGATGTCGACGTTATACACGAGCGCCCTGAGTGCGCTGAGCGTCAAGGCGGACGTGGGAAAGGTGGTTGATATGAGGGATGGAACCATGGACAGGAAGACGCTTGAGAGTAGACTGGGGGCATGAGGCGGAGCGTAGGGCTGCGAGATAGAGCATGGAGTGGCAACGATCATGATTATTGCTCGAGACCGGATAGCATAGATTTGCTTGACGTCCTGATCGGGACTGCATGGGAGACAGGAGGCTGAGGAGCGAGGACTACTTTCGCCCGTTCACCACGACAATCCCTCGACTTCGCATGGTCCCCCCACTGATCGTGGTAGTGACCGCTGTTATTGATAATCTTCTGACCCTTCCAACCAACAGAGCTTTGCTGCTCTCATATCCATCGCCTTACCTCCGACCGGCGGCCCTCTGGCTTGCTACCCGCTGCCGGGAACCCGGCTCAGGGCCGTGCGGTTGTTCCTCTCCGCTAGTGACGTCAGGGCCTTTCCTGGCGCTTCATCAGGGTCCACTATCCCAGTCGCAGCCGGGTAAAGCCCTCTCTCTGCCTCTCTCGTCTACGAGGGTGCATTTCCCCGATGCTCGAGCAGCGGAAGTCGACGACCGCCGCCACTGGGACAGCACCCGCTTTCTCAGATTGAAGAGCTCCACTCTTGAAGGAGATTTGATTTGCTGCATCGTCTCCACCTTTGCGCTCCTTCCTCCTGTCCAAGCTCCTATTCACAACCACCTCGATACCTCCATCAGCGATACCAGCCAAACAAACGCGCAAAGATGGCAGTGAGTTGCCAAGACATCACATCTTGGAGACTGACCGGACACTATGCTGATACGCATCTCATCACTCCGCCAGCCCTCGCGCTCAAGCACGCATGGCTCAACTGCCCTCTCGTCGATGTTCAAAGGAAGCCATCTCCACCATCACAACAATGACTCTCGCCACTCTCTCGACGGCAAGCCCGTCACAGGACCACTACCCAAGCACCCTACGAACAAGAAGCCCTACCCTCACTCACCAGCGGGTAGCATCCCAAATCCGCACGGCGATACCATCTCGCTCACATACGACCACCTTGACATCGAGCGCTCAGCAAAAGAGGTGCAAAGCAAATGGGCGGGGGCGACGGTCCTGTTTCTCGGGTCGACGAGGGAAGACTGGGCAGACACGACCGCAGCGGCGTCCACTAGCTCGCTACGGGTCACACGCCTAGAGTACGAATGCTACACCCCCCTCGCCCTCAAGACCATGCGCGCCATCCTTCAGCGTGCCCGCTCTACCCCCTCTGGCTCTTGGCCGCCCGCAGACCTGACGTCGAGAGATGTCACGCAGATCGATGAGAGTGTCGAGGCCGAGCTCACGGCGAGGGACATGGCCGGCGGATCCGCCAATGGGGCGTCAGGAGCCTCTTCCCCTCGAGCCAGTTTCAGTCCAGGGAAGAAGGACAAGAAACGCTCCTTCGAAGAGGAGCAACGTCCTCCTTCTGCACCGCAAGACGCCGTCCTCCGTATCCACCTCACCCATCGACTCGGCCCTGTTCCGGTGGGACAGCCGTCCATCCTCCTCGCTGTTAGTTCGCCTCATCGTCGCCGCGCATTCGAGGTTGCGGAATGGGTCTTGGAGGAGGTGAAGCGTGTGGTGCCCATTTGGAAGCGGGAGGTGCGAGAGTCCTTGGGAGGGAAGGAGAGCACAGAGGGTGCGAATGACTCAAGTGAGTGGGTGGGGCTGAACGATGAGAGGAAGAAGAAAGCGACAAACGGTGCTGCGGCGGAGGCTGGCAATGGCGCATCGACAACAGCAACGACGGGGAAGGGCGCAGAGGAAGAGCGTGCGGGGAAGGGCGAGGACCTTGCGAACGTCACGTCGAGAGACGATGTCTTCCAAGACGCAGCATTGGCTCCCTCCATGTCCCGCATACCGTGACCGCGATCCGTCAAAGGCATATACACGTAGCATAATCAGAGCATCTGCATCGCACCCATCAGGACGACGCTGACGTGACGTGACGTGTATGCCTTTTTTGTGCGTATTTTGTTGTGATAGGATATGAGAAGCAGTGGAGTAAAAGAGAAAGACGAGGGCAGAACCTTGCAGCCCGCTCGTGCGCATCCCATCGTCACACCGTCATTTCGCCACCAGCTCTATCAGGTCGCAACATGCCCAACTTCATCCGTCAAACAGTATCTTATTCCAGAACCTCTCGAATGCGTTCGATCCCGGCGGGACAGTGTCTCTTTCATCTCTTGTGCCGTCGGCCTGCAAAGGAGAGTCACCGCCCTCTCTGCGGCATTGTGACGTTCGAGGCGTGAGCGTCGGCACCGTGTCGACGATATCGGGATGGAGCGTCATGCCGGACTTGAGGGCGGAGGTTTCGAAAGAAGACAAAGGGGGCGAGGGGAATCGCTGCTGCTGCTGCTGCTGCTGCTGCTCGGCCTCCATGCTGGACCCACCGACGTGATCAGGTTGCCGCAGGGTCGCCAGCGGCCGACCGTAGGCGTCGCGCCTTTCCTGCACCCCCTTTCCCAGCTTGACGTCCGTGTCGTTCACCGTCGCCTTTGGTGTTTTCAGCCTTTCGCCAGCCAAGTCATGCTCTTCCGTCTCGTCAAGATGGTCTAGTAAGGCCTGCAATACCCATTCGATGACGGCGTCGAGTGTTTGACGTTCCTCGTCATCGTCGGCAGACGTTCGGTTGACCATCGTGCTTGCAGTCGTCGCGGCGGAGGGACTGGCAGAGCTGATTGTCCTGGCGTTGGGTGGCTTCGATTTGGCAAAGATTGGATTGGCTGCCTCGAAGGCCAGGCGCTCGGGCGAGTTGAATGGTGCGGTGGACTGGCTGGAACAACCGAGGGAGGCGGAATTGGAGCAGGTCATCGGGTTGACAGGGCCGCCCGGCTGTGGTACTGAAACAGCCGTAGACATGTGTATGGGGGCGGCATGCGCAGTGTGAAGGACGAAAAGGAGGGTGGTGCTGATGATCAGCAGTTGGCGTAGGGTAGTGAGGACACTGCGAGTGGTGAGGGAATAAGGAGGGAACAATGTCTGAGAGCGTCGACGGCGCGTTGTGCTGCTGCCGCCATCGGTGACAGAGGTAGCGGAGATGGTGGGACGCCTGCCAGAGGTCATCACGGTCAGCATGATCGTAGAGAGATATGCGGGTGAGCCGGTGAGAGGACAAATGTTGCGACTTCTTCGAGAGCCAGCTCGAAGATAGGGATACCAAGAGAAGTGTGAAGTTGGAGGAGAGTAGCAGTGGCACAGTGTACGATCGTGCCTTTATGCTCACGTCGACATCTCTCACCACCAGGCGAGTGGCTGTACCTCGTTCCCTCACCTCGACCCTTTGCTTTGCTCCTGTTGCGGTGAAGAGGTCCGTGGCACGTTGCAAGCATGGCCTCTTTGTTCTCCCGCGTAGCTGCTGACAGCGAGTTCCAGCCTGCGATTGCGGCGAAGCGCGAGCAGTGCTCTTTGATTCTGTCCATGCGAGGTGAGCAGAAGCGCTACTGCGGTCAGTCATCTTAGATGCGCCGCTCTGCTCTTACTGTCTCTTTTGGCTTACACCAATGGCCTCAGACCTCGTAGCCGCAAGCAGGCCGCAAGGCCCCATCTCACATTCGCAGGCAAGCAGACAGCCCGAGTTGAGCGCGAGGAGAATGTCAGTGCATTGAGATTAGAGAAAGCGGGTTTGGTGGAAAGAAGAGTATCGAGAAGTATGGCGCTGCTCTATGCGGCCACGACGACGATCACTGCTCCATGCCTCTGTCTGCACAACAGCTGCTAGGCGCTGCTGGTGATGCCTCTTGCGCTTTTACATTGTCGGACCCTTCACTGCCTTCCTTCAGCAGCTGTCCGTCCTGCGGCCGAGCGAGACTTTTGCTTCGTTTCGTTGGTGCTTGAAGAAAAAGGGCGGGAGAATTACAACGGAGCGCGAGAAGTGTAGCGATGTGAAATGATGGGGGCGAGTCGAGCAAGAGGGAGAGGGGCGGTGTCGAAAAGAGTGAGAGAATATTTGGCGAAGCGAAGTAGTAGAGGGGTAAGCTGGGTGAATCAGCGATGATGATGCCCAGACGATCCAGGTCGCAGCGGTGGCGCACTCCCTCCTGCGGCCCCGTCGGAGGCGTAGAGCATCCTTGCCTCATGCGGGAGGTGAGCAGGATGGTGAGGGTGGTGCAGCGGCCCAGGAGGAGGAGGGCCAGATGCGGATGGGTGGACGAGTGCCGGGGCGCCCATGCTCGATGGTGGGGGGAGCATATTGGCAGGTGGTGGTGCGCCACCGTGGTAAGGGGGCAGCTCATCATCAGGCAGGCCAGTGGGTCCGTCAGCGTGCGGGCCGCGCTTCTTGACCATCTTTGCAAAGTGGAGACCGCAAGCATTGCACAGCGTCCTTGCTCCATCAGGACCACGACGCCATTCTGGCGTCTCGTTTGTCCCGCAGTTCTTGCACGAGGAGGGAGCTGGAGCACGGCTGCGCTTCTTGTACTTGTTGGGCCCCTCGAGCGAATTGCGACGATCATCATCCATGTCAGCCGCCGCAGCAGCTTGATACTCCCGACTCATGGGCGGGAAGGCACGAGGGTCATGCCAGTGCGTGGGCGGAGGCCCGACTGCGAAGCCATCATGATGTGGGGGCGGGGGCTGGGGTGCGTAAGGCGAGGCAGGGTGGTGATGATGGTGGTGGTGGTAGGGGGCTGATGATGCCGGGGTCTCCAGCCCACGGTGCGATGTCGGAGGAGGCGGCGAGGCGGGACCTTTGCGCATGGCAGCGAGACGGTTGCGGATGCTGGCGGGCGCATACATATAGCTTCGCTCAGCTTCGACCGACGAGGACGAAGGTGCTTGCGAGAGAGGAGCGTACGTAGGGTGCGAGCGCGACGGTGGCCTTTGCCCTTTGATGCCTTGTGAGGAGATCTCGTTTGCTCGATAAATGGGCACTGGGGGTCGCGGGTGGCCGTCTTCGTACTGGCGAGGTGGCGAGGTGGCGAGTGGCGAGGTGATGAGCGTCTTGGGCAAATGGCAACGCTGCTACGTCTCCAGTACTTACATCGGGATCCTGCGCTTCGTAAGCCAACCTCGGTTGATCTGGAGGAGCTGCTGGCGAGGAAGGAGGGAGAGGTGCGTGCTTGTTGAGCCCCCAGATGCTCTCTCTCGGTGGGTTGTACGACGGGTGAGGAGGTGGGGCCAGACGGCTCCCCACCCCTGCACCACTCTCTCCCTCCCTCTGACTCTCACGCCAGCTGTCGTGCGCACCTGAAGTAGAGTGCTGATGATGCAGAGCCCAGTGTGTCGATGCTGATGGCGTCGGTCCAGCTCTGTCCATTGATTCTCCTGCTCCACCTGTGCCGCCAGACGATGTCTCTGAAGGCACCCGACCAGGGCCTGCCGGTCGCTGAGGCTGCTGTCGTGGGAACATCATTGCTGCACCAGAAGCAGGCGTTGACACAGGGCGGTCTGCAATGCGCGAGTCGAGATATCAGGGAATGTGCTCATCGACGATGTGCTCAACGGTCGCACTCACCACTCAAGCTGTTGAGGACGTACCACGCCTGTCCCGCAGCATCTCGTGCCGAAGCGATGGCCTCGAGGGAAGGCATGACATTTTCAACGGGCGACATGGCTTGCTCCAGGGTGGTGCGGGCGATGTTGAGGTCGTGCAGGGCCTGCGTAGGTACTGAGTGGATCAGCGAGGAATGCACGATAGGAGCGTCTCGCGCAGCTCTCACCTCTGTCGAGTGAAGCCGAACTTGACTCACATGAGCCAGACGAGATTCCATCTCATTTGATGATCCTCGCTGCTCATCCACCGGCTTTTCGTTGCGGCGTCCCGCATCGAAGAAGGGATGAGGGAAACGCTGTGCCGTCGACGATGCAGCAGCCTCTGCCGGCATGCGCTGCTCTTGTCGTTGGTCAGCTGCCATTTCTCCGTGCGTGTCGACTCGCGGCCTGGTAGGCGAAGAAGAGGTAGAGGCGACGTCGACTGGCGGCAACTTCTGCATCGAAGATGAAGACGACGACGAGCGAAGATGGTTGTCAAAGTGAGGAAGACTGCGAATGGGAGGTAGCTTGACGTCCGAGGCGGGCCGAGCCGTGGAAGACGACGACGACGATGACGACGACGACGCCGCTGCCGCCGCAGCCGCAACTCCAGGTGATGCTTGTTGTGGCGTCAACATCCCTCCGCCTCCTCCGTTGCCGCTGGCGCCACTGCCGCTACTGCTGGAAAGTGGCTGAGCAGTCATGAGCTGACAAGGGCGTCGCAGGAACGAGGGGCCAGGGAGTGGGAAGGAAGATGAGAGGGGATGGAGGTGCTACAGCGAGTTGCGGATGTCGTTGCCTTCGGTCGTTGCCAGCCGATCTCAAGGTCGCAGCTACCAGATCGATCGACGAAGATCAAGATGGCGGCGGCGGCTAAGGCGCAAGGGGGGCGGCGGCGGCCAAGGCGGCTGCGGAGGGGAATAGCGGGAGGCGGGTGACGAAACGGCGTATTTAGTCGTTCCCAAGTGGCCGGCGTCACGAGGTCGAGAGTGGTCCTCGATGCGATTGCTGGCAATGACGTTGTTGATCGGTGCGGACGACACCTTGTGGCTCAAACGTTAACTGTTGAGCGATCGAGCCAAGTGCGGGCGGATGAAACGAGGATGCGGTGCCTCGCGGGTGCGATGTGCGATGTGCGATGATCCTTGATTGATCACTGCCAAAGGAAGCCGTGCGCGGGTACGAGGTCGTCGAGGGTACGTCGATGACGACAGAGATGACGATCGAGCGTCAACTTATCACAGAGGAGGAAGAGGAAAAAAAGAAGAAGCCGTCGTCGCGGGGACGGAGGATAATTGAGGTACCAGATAGCGCGGTGGGGAGTGATCGATCAGAGACACTGACGGCGCGAGACCAGCAATTTCATCTGGCGCTGCAAGTTGCTGGTGGTCCTCGTAGCGATGATTGCGAGAGATGCGGTGGGAGAGATGCGCTGAGTATGGGATAGAGAGAGGCAGAGAGTTGGTTGGGATGGCACTCGCTCTCTCGTGGAGCGTTCCCGCCTGTCAGACCGACCAAGCCATCTTTTCGCTTGCGACGTCGCCACGACTGGCGGCCCCCCGATCCCTCGTCTTTCGCTCCCCGTTCGCTACTGAAGGGCGGCATGTCACTCGCAACATGCCACCAGCGGAGAACACGGAGAGAGGGCTGAGCGACAGGCGGCGGGCTGTGTGGAGCAAAAGGCTGCGATCAAAGACGACGTCCGACGTCCCCTCGACAAGAACAGACTCGATTCAAGCCCCGAAACACATTGAAGCGAAAGCTCAGTTTTGCATGATTGACCGATTGATGCTGATCCTCGGGCGCCCACCAAATCTCATCTTGCAGGAAGCAGAAGCAAGAAAGGGGGCTAACGCACGTAGAGCAGGCAAGCAAGCAAGCTGTGGTACTTGCAGCACGATGCGGTTCAAGGAGTGGTCGTGGTCAGACCGCCGATTCTACTCTGTCGCACGATGGCAACCACGATAATGGATACGGAGGAGCTGAGATGAATAGGCACTAGCGCGAGTTCTCGGCCTAGACTCTTGGCCCTCGTCGCCGCCGCCGATTACCACTCAATTTGTGTCTCCGTGTGTGTGTGTGTGTGAAGTTCCGGGATCCATACAAGCGGGAGTGTCGTTGCAGTGAGTTCCGCCCACAGCTGCCACGCTTCTGCTCTCGTGCGAATCCGAGACGATGCAGAACTCCGACCAGCATTCGGCAGTGTGGTGTGCTCGATAGAGCTCGTCCTCATCGGGCGGCGCTAGCACGGGGACACGACGACGGAGACAGCGTCGACGAGGAAAGCAAAGATGCGCCTAGGCAAGCGCGTGCCTCCCTTTTTCTTCTTCGGGCCGTTGTCGACAGTCGTGAGGTGTGCTCAGGGTGCAATTTATGCTTCCCCTCGCCATTCTGCAGCTTGGGAAGAGAAGCAATGACGGGAGAACCGCGTGCAAGAATTTGAGCTCGAGCTCGAGCCTACGCACTCGATTTTACGCGCGAATCTATTCCAGAAATGCTGACCGGGTAGGGGGTCAGCATGCTCTGCGTTTCGACGAATGACGCCCGAGCTAGTCGAGTTGAGTCCAGTCGAGTCGAGTCGAGCTAGCTGAGATCCTGATCGATCCCACTTGATCCGTGATCAACGGAGCTGAGCCAGAGGCATCGTGCCAGTCTAGCAAAGCCAGCAGTCAAGCAGGCCAAGCCGCCGGGCCGGGGCTGGGATACACACACATCGCAGACTCAATCTTGTTGGCAGCTCGGCGGTGGCGCGAGAGGAGCAGTGTTGCGCCTTGACTCCCACGCACCTCCAGCTCTGCCTGCATTCCGGAAGACGGGCAAAAGGGAGAAGTGTCGATGATCAATCGCAATCTGGTACGCTGTGATCGAGGGTCGAGGGTGAGGACGTACAAGATACGAGACTTGCCGTGACTCCGCGAGTGTTCACCGCACCGCGAGCATCAATGCTTGCATCACCGCTTGCATCACCGCCAACCTCGGACACCGCCCAGCGCCATCGCTCATGTGTATAATTATGGTACTACCTCGCTCGTAGGCTTACCTCGGTCGTGACGATGGAGGTCGTCACGGGGGCGGATCTGATCTGGCAGAAGGTGAATGCACTGCACTCTGCGTCAGGGCGTCTTACAGGGTAGCGTTGAGCAATGAAGGTCCATCGCTGCGTGATCTCCGAGCATTGCGTGCCCACGACGACCTGTACACGGTGCCCCGAGATAAGGTAGCAAAGCAAGGGTGTCGGTGAGCACGGCAGCTACCACGATAGCCCCCTTATCCCACACGTCTCCCTCTCCTCTTTGCTGGCTCCCCCACGCCGACGTGTGCAACTGCGACATCGCACTGGATGTTGCGCTCTGTCGCGCGCCTGCTCTTCTTCTTCATCTTGCATCTGAGGGTGCGCGTGGCGCGTTGCTGACCGCCCTTTTGGAGAAGCTTGGGCAAGGAAGGGGCAGGGAGAGCAAGTCGTAGCCGGCGAAGATCCCGATGGTGCCTGACAGGTCGGAGAGGGGCGTCAAGCAAGCAAAGAGACTTCACAACGTTTACTTCAGGGCGGTGTCATTGAGAATGGAGTCTGCGGTCAGCGAGGCGCGGCGAGCGAGGCGCGAGATACAGGAAAACGTTTGACAAGGTAACCGCGCCTCCGATGATGCAGGTCAGTACGCCGTGAAGGGGTCGCCGTGAAGGGGTCGCCGTGAAGGGGTCCCACCCCGTGGACGCTCTGTGCTGTCAAGGAGAGGGCCTGTATTCAATTGATGCCGGCCAGAGCGCTCCTGGGCTCAGCGCGCTGTCAAGGGAGCGGCTCGAATATTGACAGCGTGACAGGGCAATGTGATGATGATCATTCATTCGATCGTCACACGACTCGCGTCTCTCGCGCTCTCACGACGCCGAGGGCCGAGATTGAATCGTGTAGAGAAGTGAGATGAGAATGATGAGTGAGATCGATGATGAAGGTGGGGGGCAGGTTCGCGCTGGCCTGGGCGGGCGGAATCGTGCGTGCGTGCAGGCGGCGGCGGGCGGCAGGCACTCAGACGACGCACACACACACGCGCACACACACGCGGGAGTCGATCCTGTGTGAGCGTCTGGAACTGGACTGGCACTGCGAGGGAGAGAGCGAGACGAGAAAGCGGGGTCGACGTCGACGTCGGCGGGCATCAATTGAGACTTGTCTCCATCATACCACCTCCTGCCTTGACACCGCCACAGACGGGCATTCGAGCATTGCAGTCAGAGCGCTCTCTTCGACTCTCACCATCATCTTGTGCCAAATACCTTTCGCCTTGGCCGGCCCTGATCAGCTTTCGTGGAGCAAATTGGCAGCGGCGTCAGGAGAGGTCAGGGCACGCGACCAATTGGTCAGAGGGCCCACACATCATCCTCACTCAGTCACGACGGCGACGACGACGACGACGGCAGCTAGTCGTCGCTGCTTAGACGCCCGACGCCCTCTGATAGATCTCGAAACGGGGCGCGCGCCAACATGGCGTCGTCTTCGTCCGGTCCTCCATCATCGTCGCGAGATGACCAGGCCAAAAAGGTCCGCCGACAACCATCAGCGCTTGCCTTTTGGCAATCAAGATCCGCCGACGGGGCTTCCGGGGCGACTCAAAGCAACAATAGTAGCAATGTCAGCTCGGCCAGCCTAGCACCGCCGACATCGGACGTGCGGCCACCTCGGCCGCTTCGGCCAGTGACTCACGACGTTGTCGTCGAAGGCGCAGCCCTGTCGTCGTCGACACTCCCCGCGACGCTCCCCGCTTCGTCCTCCTCATCTGCTTCTTCTTCGGCTCCATCCTCGCCGAGTCAAACGCCGAAAGAATCTGTCGACACGACTCCCAAGCAGTCACAGACGACTCGCAAGCAGCGGCTGGTCATGGACCTCAAGCGGAGGCGAGCAAAGCAGGCTCAGGGCGGCGGCGGCGGCGGCGGCGGCGGCGGCAGCGGTGGGGAGAGCAACGACGTAGCGTCGCCGACGAGGAGTGATCGCAGTCGCAGCTCAGAAGACGAGTCTGGCGTGCACGACTCCAGTGATCCCGCCGCGGACGAACGCCTAGGACAATTGATGGCCGGCATGGGATTGAACGAACAAACTCAGCCTATCCAGACTGCACCTCCGCCGACCATCCATCATCGACCAAGTCGATCATACCAAGGCGCCGAGTCTCCACGCAACCATCGAGGTGCAGCATCTTCGCTCTCATACGATTCGGGTGCTCGAGCGAGATCTTCCTCAGAGACAGCCGGCAACGACTCCTTCTTTGACGTCGGCGACATGGACGACGATCCCGTCGACTTTGAACTGCCTGGCGTCGTCAACGCGCCACTGAGCAGGGCATCCGCTACTGCATCGTCTTCAACTCTTCGCCAGCAATCGCACGATAGCGCCGCAGAGCGTGTACCCAGCCCAGTCTCCAAGGACAGCGCTTACATGACTTCCTTCCTGCCCTCGCCCCCGACAAAGACGACGGGGCCGACAGCGGAGACGACACATCCACGCCGAACGAATCCTTCGCGTCGAAGACAAAGTCTGCATCTTCCGCCATCGGGTCCGCTACCACCTACACCTCCTGCCAAGTCGGCCAACGACTCCATCTCGCCCTCGTCCTCACTCGTAGCTAGCTCGAGCTTTGCGTCCGAGGTTTCGGGGACCACCTCCTCTGCTCGTACAGACGCAAGTGCATCGTCGCCGGAGAGGCCAACATTCAAGACGGCCGGAGCACCGGCGGCGGCGGCGGCAGCAGCAGCGACGCCAGCTGTGAGCCCATCGCTGGCTCCTCCCACGTCTCTCGGCCCCAATGGTACGATTCGAGGCCGTCCACGCGGGGCTACCGTCGGCGCTATGCCCAGCAGCATCAACCCCCGCAGCTCGAGCTTCATGGGTCGGCTGAGCAGCTCTACTCGTCCTCGCTCGCTCTTGTCGCACGAGCTCATATTACCTGGCGCCGATGGCCTGCCATCGTCTACGAGCTCGCCAGCGGACTTGCATTCGATTCAGGCGGCAGCTCCTTCCTCTGCAGGCGGCGAGTCTAGCGCTTCGAGAAGGACATCGTACAGCGCCGGGCTGGAGAGCTCGATGACCAGCCTGAGCGTGCCTCAGGTCGAGGGCAGCAGCCTCGGCGATGCGACGACTTCAACAAGCTCCGCAACATCGGAGGAGCGACGTCCAGCTTCGGGCCGCAGTCGGAGTGGGAGCACCGCGAGCGTTCTGTTACAGCAAGTCCAATACCCACCGCGTAGCCAAGCCAGCTTTGTCATTGCGGTCGTGGGCCACCGCGGGGCAGGCAAGTCGACGGTCATCCGCAAAGGGCTGCGCCAGTTTGGCCTGAGCAAGCCGCAGGTGCTTTCGGAAAAGGTTACGTCCCACTACACGGTCTGCATCGTCGACCACGAGCAGCGTACCATCGAGGTGCTGGAAGTAGACACATCTGTGCTCATCAACGGACCCAGCAAGCGATTCGCGTGGCCCCGCTTCCTCCCCAACATCGACGCCGTCATTCTATGCTACGACGCATCGCAGCTCTCGTCGTTCCGCGGAATGTCTGAGCTGCTGGAGAACTTTGCGATCAGCAACCTGAGCATCGTGATGTTGGCTTGCAAGTCGGACATTGAGCCGAGGGGCATCGATCCGTTCTACGCGAGCGATATGGCGGGTGTATACAACGTGGGTCTGGCGGAGTGCACCATGGAGAGCGAGGAGGGGAAGAAGAGGATGCGCGACTGCTTCTCGTACTTGGTGAAAGAGGTGGCCAAGGCGAGGGCGGGCAAGGGGAAACGAACGGAGCGAGTCGGCGCAGGGACACAGCCTGAGCGCGAGGAGCGCGAGCCGCAGACGGAGCGTGAGCCACAGACAGAGCGCGAGGCGCGCGAGGCACGCGAGGCACGCGAAGCACAGCCATCGCAAGGATCGCTGGCTCTTGATGGTCGGCCGCGAGGTCCGCAGCAGGCGGAGGGTCCTCCCAACGTCCGCCACGCTAGCGACTCGACGACTCGCTCGGACGACGATGCGGTTCAGCAGAGCATCAATCGCGCGCAGTTGGGCTTGCAGAGCGCCAAGTCGGCGGGCGGCTACGTGACGCTGGAGGAGCTTTGGGACAAGTTGTTCTTTGCTGCAGTGACGGGAACGGACGAGCGCTTCCTGCTCATGTTCATGGTCTTTTACAGAGGTGAGCGAGCGCGACGCAGCGCGAAGTGGGAGATTCCGAGCTGACATCTACGACCCGCGCGCCGCGCCGCACCAGGCTTCGTCCGGCCCATCGAGCTGCTTCGCCAGATGATCTCGCGCTTCGACTCCCTCGCGCAACGAGAGCAAAAGGACAGCTTGATTCGCTACTCCCTGCTGCGATTGGCTGCCATGCTAGGCGACTGGATGCAAGACTACCCAGGCGACCTCTCGGGCCCAGAGACGTTGCCTCTACTCTGCGACTTCTTCGAGCGTCTCTGCGTCCACCCGATGACAGCGCACATTGCCCGCGATCTGCGCCCGCTGCTCGAGGTGGTCAAGACGGCTCCTGATCTGGATGCGATTTGGAGCAAGGATCAGGACAGCTCGAAGCCCAAGAGCGTTGCGGCGGATGTGCCGCCCATCAAGCCTCACACAGAGTTGCGCGATCGCTCTGCCTCGGATGCGTCGCGCCCCTCGTTCAATCGCGATCGCAGCGGGAGCGATGCGACGGCGAATAGTGGGAGTGATGCACCGCCGTCGTCCGCATCAGGTCACAGCTTGTCGTCGGGCAGTATGGCCGTCCCGGATCGTCATGACCCCCTCAACCATCCTCTCCCTCCGCCGCCCATCACCCCGCAACGTCAGATGGCCACTCTGCGCGCAGTAAGCAACGCGCTCCTCGATACCCCGGACGCGGCCATCGCTTCGGAGCTCACCCGCGTGGAATGGTACCTCTTCATGGCCATTCGCCCGCGCGACCTCCTGCGTCACATCCTCGTGCCGCGAGAGCTGCGACGTGGGGTTGGAGGACGCGGCGCCGGCCCCGTCGCTCGCTCCATCGATCACTTCAACTACGTCTCTTACTGGGTATGCTCGATGGTCCTCGTGCAGCACCGCTCCAAGGGTCGTGCGAAGATGATTGACAAATACATGAACATCGCATCGATCCTACGACACGACAACAACTACAATACCCTTCAAGCCGTACTCGCAGGACTAGGGAATGCGGCCGTCCACCGCCTCAAGCACTCCCCTCACCACCACAACGCCGAGCTCGCAAAGCCATTTGCCAGTCTACAGAAGCTCATGGGCGTCGGCTCCTCTTACCGCTCGTACCGCATGGCCCTGGAGAATAGCGAGGGCCGCACGATTCCGTACCTGGGCGTGCACCTGCAGGACATTCTCTCGATGAGCGACGGGAACCCATCCAAACGCGCGTCAGACGGGATGATCCACTGGCGCAAGTTCTCGCTCATGGACGAAGCCGTCATGGCCATTGTGCATTGCCAGCAGTGGGGCCAGAAGCCGCTGCCTGCCAATCACGCCGTCGAGCGGCTGGTCATGGATCTGCCGGTGATGGACGAGGATGCGCTTTATGAGAGGAGTTTGGAGGTGGAGCCGCGGGCGAGGGAGCTCGCGCCGGCAGGGGGAGGAAGCGTCGCGCGAGCAGGGGGTAATGGCGGCGCCGCATCGACGGATGGGTCTAGTAGTGTAGCCTCTTCGCTCTCGGCGGCGCTGCCGGGGAGCAAGTACATATCGCGCGTCTTCTAGGCTCGAGAAGACGAGAAGAATCATGATACCTTTTTGCGATCGCGCGGCGTGCGCGGGGGTGCGATATACAAGTGCGACGTCCGTGACGAGCAGTTCCCGTCGCCCCGCCCCGCCTCGCCCGCCTACTTGCCGTCACGCAGCCTGAGCAAAGCGAGGCGGCGGTCATTGGCCTCCTGAGCCCACCATTCGGTCCACCTGTTGTGGTTCTCACGCGTCTGCTCCAGCCTAGCCTCTGCATCACGCCCCGCTTCCCTCGCGCGGTTGCCCGCGTTCTCGACCGACTGAGCCGCCGAGCGGTAGGTACGCTGCGCCTCGTCACTGGCACGCTGCCCCTGCTCCTTGACGTTGGACCATCCACGTTGCGCCTCATTCTCGACGGTGTTCTTTGCGGATTCCGCGCCAGACTTCATGGCATCCCAGCGTCTCTGCGCCTCCTTGGCAGCGTACGAGGCCTCGGCAGCTGCTGCGTCGCGGGCTTGGAACCAGTTCTGTTTGGCCTCCTTGCCCGCCTCGTCCGCCTTGTCCTTTGCCGTGAACCAACCAGACTTGGCGCGAGACTCGGCCTGGCGAGCAGCGTCGTCTGCGGAGGACTTGGCGCTGAACCACGACGACTTGACCTGCTCACCCGCCTTGTTGGCTTCGCGCTGAGCCTCGTCCTTTGCGCTGAACCAGCTCGACTTGGCCTCCTTTGCAGCGTCGTCGGCCTTGTCCTTTGCGGCGAACCATCCTTGCTTGGCCTGCTCGCCTGCCTTGTCGGCCTCGCGCTGAGCTTCATTCTTTGCGCTGAACCACGACGACTTGGCATCCTGCGCAGCGTCCTCTGCCTTGTCCTTTGTCTGGAACCAGCCAGATTTCGCGTGCTGCTCGGCCTGCTTCGCCGCATCGTCGGCCTTGTCTTTTGCGCTGAACCACCCGGACTTGGCCTGCTGCTCCGCGTGCTTGGCCTCAGTCTCGGCCTTGTCCTTTGCAGAGAAGAGCGAGGACTTGGCATCACGCGCGGCATCACTGGCCTTGTCTTGAGCCTGCGACAAGATGGACTTTGCCTCCTTGCCCGCCTCGTCCGCCTTGTCCTTCGCAGCGAACCATCCCTTGTTGGCCTCCTTCTCAGTCCTGCCCGCACCCTCCTGCGTACCGGCCTTGGCAGCCTGCCACCCAGCCTGAGCCGCCTCGCTCACTTTGGTGGCTCCCTCGCCCGCCTTGTCCTTTGCGTCCTGCAGCGCCTGAACGGCTTGGGCGTTGTTGTCCTTGCGCACGTCTGCGAGGTCGGAGAAGTCGTCCTGCTTGACCTTGTGAATCGACCACCAGTAGACGCCGCCCACAAAGGCGACCAAGCCGAGGCCCATGACAGCGTTTCCCATGCGATACGGCTCGCGGGCGCGCTTCAGACCTTCAGACACTCCAAAGCCGCCAGGGTGATAGCTAGAAGAGCCATGTCCAGGCTTGCCAGGGGCCATGGGGCGGCCAGTCTGAGAAGGACCGTCTTTGGGAGGTTGAGGAGCGCTCATGGTGGGCGTGCGTGCGTGTGTGTGTGTGTGCGCGCGAGAGTGTTGGAGTGGATCAATGGGGAAAGGGGAGATGAGACTGAACGTGGGGGTTTTGGGTGGAGGAGCCGGGTCGGGTCTCGTCGCTGTGACGTCAAGCGCGGGGCGACGACGCACGGCCAGGCCCACCTGGGCCTTGAGTTGTCGCGCCTCACGTCTCGCACCTCGCGCCTCGCTTCCTCGCAGGAGGCGTTCAAGGCTTGACGAAGTAGCTAACATGCATTCAGGAGCTACAGACGAAAGCAGACTCAGGCTACTGTTAGAGGGCAAAATTCAGTCTCATTTCACCCGCCTGCGAGAGGAGGCACCCAATCTTTGACCCCTTGGGTTGGGCCCTTGGGAGTAGATCAAGGCCGGCTGTCGGACGCCTCCTGCTCGGCTCTCTGTGAGATCTTGCCGGTCGCGCGTCGCGCTCCTCAACGATGGCCACTCATCATCACCACAGCGATCGAGAGGTGACCACAGTCGAGCCCAACTCCTAATCACGGCGGCTGATCCATTACGCAAGCTCATCACGGCGGCTGAGTCCTGTGGCTAATCACGACGGCGGTGCGGTGCGGAGCGGCTCGCGGCCGTGCCTGACTGCGCCGTTCGCGAGCGTTCCTGTGATGAGTCAAGGACACAGCCCATCTCTGCCAGCTGGCGCCAGCGCATCTTGACCTCCTATCCATCACTGCCACTTCGCCTGCCGCCGCACGACCTCGATGTGGAAGCCACCTAGACCCAAACGCTCTCACCAACAAAACAAGCCCGACACGCCTGGTCTACCGATGGCCCCTCCTGCCCCCTTCCTGCCCCCTCTCTGCCCCCTCCCTCCCCACGCATATACCCTGTACCCCCACGCCACCGCCACTGCCGCCGCCGCCGCCGCCACCACCATCATCGTCGAGCAGTGGAACTTCAGTCAACAAGCGCGCACGAGCTCAGCACCGGCTCCCGCGACAGCTGTCGGCTCAGTGCCCGTAACGAGGACTTCCAACCTCTGCACCAAGAGCTCAGCAATCCCTCCAAGTCACGCTCGCCATCACTTCGCTCATGCTCAGTCATCACTCAACCTCAACTCCTCTCAAGCTCGCTCGCCCATCTCGCAACATCCACCGGCCTCTCACTCTGGCTTCAGCACGCCACCTCAAGCTCTCTGACCTGTCATAGTCTTGCTAGCGTCGGTGCCGTGCGCGCCACGTCATCGTCACGGTCACCTCGCCACACATCTCCACTCGTGCCACGCACCAACCTCCGGATACCCTGCGTCTACGCCTGGTCCCAGTCACCGTGGCCTGCGCGACCCACCTCACAGCTACGCTCCATAAGCTCGCGGTGCGCTCCGAGCGTACGGTCAAGCACCCTGGTCACGACACCTCGACACGCAACACCGATCATAGGTCTTCGTCTCTGAGCGCGCACGATACCAGTCCCTCCCGCCAGCGCCACGATCAAGATGGTCAGAGGAAACGGCTCGCGCCAGGCGCTGCAAGTGTGACTGGCTTCGTGTGTGAGTAACTTGCCGACATGCTCTGGCTTGGCTTGCACATCAGCTCACAGCTCCCAAGCTCTCCCTCCCCGGCAAAGGTGGCCAATCGTCCTCGTCACAAGCCCAACGCACTCGAGATGGCCGGGAGAAACGAGGTGTACGCTGAGCCTCGCAAATGCGAGCGACCAGGCTGGTGAGTGCTTTGCCATCTACCTATGGTTTGGCTCGCACATCAGCTCATAGCTCACCAGCTGTGATTCTTCTCACTGCACAGTGGAAAGTCCTTCACTTCGCCTTACTCATATCATTCACACATGCAGGACCACAAATTACGAGACGAAAATGTCTCATTTAAGTGTCCAGTAGCGGGGTGGTGAGTGAACTAAGCGATAGACCGAGCCCTCCAACTCATCACGCTGAATCACCGCCTCGCTGTGCTCCCGCATCATAGTGGCAAGGAGTACACTCGGCAGTCGAATCTAAATGAGCACATGAAGATTCACACTGACCGAGAGGACGGCAAGGTGCACAAGTGTGGCGAGTGGTAAGTATCCACCTCCGTCGCTGAGACTTGATTGTTTCTTCCCCAGACTGACCTTGCTGTCCTTGTGATGTACGCTGGGCAGCGGGCTGGTCGTGGGCTCCGAGACGGCCTTGACCAAGCACAAACGGCGTCACGAGGTCGAGAGGGCTGGGACGATGTACGCGTGCACGGTGGCCGGCTGGTGAGCTTCTCTCTAGCCCCCGAAGGCGAGTAGGCTGCTCACACATTCGCACCTTCTCTTGCCGCAGCACGAAGAAGTACAAAGCAACCAGACGGTCTATACGCGCACGTCCGCAACGTGCACCAGGCTGTCGTGCTCTTCTGTCCGGTCGAGGGATGGTGAGCACGAGGGCATCTTGATCCTACGTTGCATAAGTTCATTCGCTGAGACTAAGCCTTCACTTCACAGCTCGTCGACCTTCACGACGCATCTCGGCAGGCAGAAGCACGTCGAGGGGCACAAGGCCGACCGTCCTCGCCTGGCCTGTCCGCACCCGGGGTGGTGAGTATATTAGTCAACGACGTCTCGTCACCGCATCCCTCCGCTGAGATACGGGAGCCCCTTCACATCCTCGCCGCTCTGTCCAGCAAGAAGACGGTTTTGACTCAGCAGAGTCTCGACTACCATCTTCAAACGCATCTTGAGGACAGGGAGCTGTTCTGCTGCCCGCACCCGACGTGGTGAGCATACGGACTCTCTTCTCTCCCGCATCCCTGGCACTGACGAACCAGGCCTCCCCATCGTTCTCAGCCCCGAAGCATACCTGGACCCCAAATACACCAAGGTCCACTTCGGGAAGGAGCACAAAGGAGAGTGGCCGGGAGTCCCTCGGACGATTCGCCAGTCTGAGAGAGATGGCCAGCGTCGTGGCGGCAGCAACCCTGCTGGGCCGTCACGCTCGCGTGCAGCGGGGCCAAGCCGCAGCAGCGCCTCCTCCGCCTCCGCCTCCGCCGCCACCGCCAGCACCACCGCCACCGCCACCGCCAGCACCAGCACCGCCGCCCTCGCCAGCACCAGCACCAGCACCAGCACCAGCACCAGCAACAGCACCAGCAGCAGCAACAGCAACAGCACCAGGACCAAGACGTCCGCGGTGCAGCTGCCGCCCATACGCCTGCAGGACGGGCGATGGATTTGCGACTGGCCGGGATGGTAAGTCCTCGCATATGAGCGGCGATTGTGCATGCTCTTACTGATCCCCTTCTCTTTCCTCCGCTCGTCTCCTGACATTAAAAGCTCCAACCAGCAAGATAAGCGTCGGCCGCCACGCGCTCGTCAACCTTGCACCAAGACCAACCTGCATGACAGACCGGCGTCACGTACAGTAGCTTCAGGATGCCAGGACAAAAGAAAAAGTGGGACCCACCTCGCAAGTGCGAGTGGAAGGGGTGGTGAGTGGCTCGCCATAAGCTCCTTCTGTGCTGTCGATCCTAGTCGTCCGCTCACTACTACTACTTCTCCCCGTTCCGCAGCGAGAAAACATTCACTGCGCCCGATACCTACAGAGACCACCTTCAGCTACACAGGGACAAGGAGCAGGGCAAACGCTACCCTTGCACCCACACTGGCTGGTGAGTGAGCTGCATTCGAGGATGGTGAGAAAGACTTTGAATCAGCTCACCCCCTTTTGCCTAATCTATCCGCCGCAGCGGCAAGGACTTCCCTTCCAAACGTGGACTGCGACAGCACGAGCAGATCCATGTGAGGGAGAAGGAAGGGTCAGGCTCCCGTGCGACGAGTGGTGAGTGGACTCTGAGCCTTGCTATCTCCCTCGTCTCGTCTGACAACAGCTACCCGTCGCGCCTGCAGCGGTCAGACTTTCGTCAGCCAGACGACCCTGGACCAGCACAAAGCGCTGCACGCGGAGCGCAAGGCGGGCAAGACATACCCCTGCACACGGCCTGGCTGGTGAGTTTCCTGCGGCGTGATGGGAGTTTGCGCGGGCACGATATATGCTGACCTTCTCACTACCCTCGCTCATCCCTCACCTCGGTCTCGAACAGCGGGAAAGTCTGCACCACGAGGGCGTTGTGGAAGGCGCACGAGAAGGTCCATGACAAGGAGACCTTCTCTTGCCCTCGGGACTGGTGAGTCCCAGAGCAAAGCATCTCACCGCTCGACCCCTTCTACATACTGAATCTGCACTTCACAGCGGCTCCGTCTTCACCGTCAAATCGGCTCGAGACAGGCACGTCTTGCACCAGCACGAGGGCAAGGAGAAGACGTTGCGCTGCACTCGCCCCGGCTGGTGAGCATGTGACAGCGCCCCATCGCCACGTTACCCCTCTGACCCACAGCCCCCTCCTCGCTCGCTTTCAACTTGCATTTTCCTCACCCCGCGCCTCCCTTGGATCGTCCAGCGAAAAGGTCTTCAGCGACCGTACGCGGCTCAAGGAGCATGAGGCAACGCATGAGGAGCGTCCGCGCATTCCCTGCCCGAAGAGTCGCTGGTGTGTATGTCTGCCCCCTCGCTTACGTAGCCATCGGCGCTGATTTGGAACTACTACTCTGCGCCCTACGTCAGCTCAAAGTCGTACGTGAAGCTTCAGGATGTCAAGATCCATTGAAGCAAGAAGCACGCCGACTGTGGGCCTTGGCCAGGGCTGGAGGAGTCGTTGGGCAGCTCTGGCGGGGACGCAGCCGGGACCAGCAGGGTCGCAGGCACCTCAAGCGCGCGGGATGAGGGCAGCCCAGCCTCAGAGCTCGGTCGCAGCACCAGCAGCGCCACCAGCAGCAGCAGCAGCAGCAGCATCAGCGCCGCCACCACCAACACCACTACCACCACCAACACCAGCGGCGGCGCATTGGCCCCGCTGTTCTCCACCTCGGGCAGGCCCAAGACAACGATCGGCCTTGTTGGTGACAAGTGGCAATGCGGCTGGCGCGGCTGGTGTGTGCCCTTGACTCAAAATGGTCACCCCAGCACCCTCACGCTCACGCTCGCGTTCATCTCTTCTCTTTGCGAAACTCTCTCATGCTTAGCTCTCGTCGCTTCAAGCTCAAACGACACTGCCGTCGCCACGCAGACGCTCATTCTGCTCGCAACACCGTCGCAACCTCAAGCTGGGCCGCCAATTGGCGAACAAGGGTCCATTCGGCAACAAGAACGTCTTCAACCTCGGCAGAGCAGACTTCGTCCTCCTCAAGAGGGGGCAAGCACACTGCGACAACGTGGAGAAAGAGGATGGACAGCGTTGGAAGTTGGTGGGACTCGAAGCAACCACCCTCCGTCTCATCTGGATCTCGTTCGCTCAGACGCTGCATCACAGCTCTTCTACTCTCACGCTCAAGCAGAGTCGCGACGAACACATCGCACACATTCACGGCGATAGGGAGCGCGTGATCTGCCCCCATCCCGGGTGGTGAGTAGCCAGGAGCGTCATGCATATTCTCGAGCGCCATGGAGCTGATCGGCACCTTTTCAATCATATAGCGGAAAGTCGCTCGCCGACGTAAAGACCCTGCGAAGGCATCAAGCGACTCATCAGGGTCGCCCACGCCTCCCCTGCCCCTATGCCGACTGGTACGTACAGTATGAACACAGCTGCTACTTGCTCGTCTCTTTGCACTGAGTCACTCCTACCTCTTCCCACCGTCCTCAGCCCGCAAGACTAGCAGAACCGCAAGTCCGTGCGACAGCACGTCCATAATAAGCACGGAGGAGTTTGGCCAGAGGCTCACGACGGCGGCACCACCACCACCCCAACAACAACAACAACAACAGCAACAGCAACAGCAGCAGCAGCAGCAGCAGCAGCGTTACCGTGCCATCCTTCGCGTTAGCTTACGTCCATCTGATACGAGGCTGAATGGTGCATCTGCGGCTCGCCCGATTGGTGAGTGCTCGCGTCTCGGCGGTAGTCGCATATGCTGATACTGACCGCGTACGATTCTTTCTCTTCACTCCGTCGCCGACACCACACGCTCACCAATCCTGAACCAGATACTCCGCTCACATTCGAGTCGACAGGGGTTCGAGGCGAGAGGTGGGATTAGAAATGAGTTGGCCGAGGGGTCGAGCGAGGCCATTCATGCTCGACTCAGCACTTCTACCACGCTCCTCTTTCGACATCTTCCTCGAAGTCCTTTCACACCTCAAATGACGCAACTTGAGGATGCCAACGAATCAGAACACCCCGTACATCAAGCGCCGCAAGTGCGAATGGCCGGGCTGGTGAGTGCACCCTTAATGCTCGTAGTACAGTACGACCATTGCCTTCCGCTCACAATCTCTGCTGTGCTCCATCACGCGGTGAGCAGACTTTTCTCACGGTGGGCACGTAGGAGGCTCACATGAAGAAGCATCGAGACGGCAAAGAGAACGAAAGGTATTGGGGCACTGTGCCAGGCTGGTGAGTAGGTCTCGTACGAGGATGGCTCCCATACGCGAGAGCTCACCAACACCGTGATCTGATCGTTGCAGCAACAAGAGGTACCCGACGTCAGCCTCGCGCAGCAGGCACGTCACAAACCACAAGAGGGCCTTGGAGGGGGTAATGCACACCTGCGATGAGTGGTGAGTTCAACGCCAGCCATGGTGTCTTTCTCGTCTGACATGTTAAGCCACGATTTGTATCCGCAGCGAGAAGAATTTCTCGACTCAAGCGGCTCTGAACAGGCACAGCTGCAAGTGAGTTGGTTTTCACGCAGATGCGAGCTAGTAGGCACACCATATGCTGACTTCCCTCATCACCTTCGCTGCCTCCCCACGCCCGCCTTATTGTCCGATGCTAGACCCGAGAAGTACAAGATCGTTGAAAAGGATGGGCGCTTCCTCTGCCCGGTCGAGTCTTGGTGAGCTCAAAAGCAAAGCATCTCTTTCTCACTTCGCTCCGCTGACGTACCCCTTCTGCGCATGTCAGCTCGTCGAGCTTCACGACAAAGGGCTACGCCAAGAAGCACGTCAAGGACCGTCACGAGAGGAAGCGCGAGGCGGTCGAGTGCCCTCCACCCCAGCTGGTGAGTAGGCACCAGATGTGCTCTATCGAGGCCCCTCTGACCCGCAGCTCATTCCTCGCCCGCTCTCCACTCGCACCCACCTCGCTGCAATCCTTCAGCGGCAAGGTGCTCAAGAGCGAAATGCTCCTGAGTAGGCACATGGTGGTGCACACCGAGAGGCAGCGCATCCCCTGTCCGAAAGCCGGCCGGTGGGTACTATTTCCTCACGCAGCATCTCGGCACTGACTTGCAACTCACATTCTGCCTCCTCCTTCAGCCCCGAGGCCTACTTGCGGGTCAGCAACGTCCGAGACGACTGGCACCGGTCTCACGACGGGCCCTTCCCGGGGATTTGCAAGTCTGCAATGGGGGACGATCAGGCCAGTGGCAGCAGCAGCGCCGTCTCTGGCCCCTCGGGCACGACTGCTGCCCACGGGAGCCCTAACGACGGCAGCAGCGGCAGCAGTGAAACCACGGCATCCTCCTCCTCCTCTTCCTCCTCCTCCTCTGCCCCTCTCATCCTTGCGCAGGGCCCTTCGATCCGCTGGGACGGCAAGAGCACGCAGGCTGGTACGTGGTCGCGCTTTGTGAACTACCATGAAGCCTCGTACTCACCCTGCATCCTGCTTTCCATCCCTGCCGTCAGCTCTCGTGGCTTCAACGACAAGGAGCAATGCCGCCGACGTGCCGACGCCCACTGGCTCTTGATTCATCCCCGAGGCACCGTCATCCACGCAACCCTCTCCTATCCCCCATTTTCATTCTCTTGCATAATACTACTATAGAATGGTGGACTCCGGGCCCCTACCTTGCAGCACGAGCACCTCAGCATCGAGGGTTTTCTGTGTCTAGGATTTACGGCAGCGGACAAGTTCACAAGCCAATCACCGGCCACAGCACGCTTCCCGGCTTCCTCAATAGCCTCCATGCGCAACGCGGGGCGACCATGCTTTCTGCAAGCGTCACAAGGTCAATGAAAATGCGAAAGGACGAAGCTCAGGGTCTCGATCTTGCGCTCGCTTCCTCAGCTCTCGTGCCAAGACGTGGACGGTCAGCAAATAGTGGATGTGGACGGTTGCACCACGAAGGAAGCTTTCGAGCGACGGCACGACAACATCATCTTCTCACACGTCGTCTTACATCGTCAGCACTGCCTGTCGCCTGTCACGATTGCTCCAAGCCCAACTGGCTTCGCCATTGTGCTCTCGCGGGCACCACGCTCGTTCAAGCTGGTGAGATAGCAGCGCACAACTATCGCAGCAAGGTCTCGGTCCGTCTTCCTACGCAGATATCATCACCACCAACTTGGCAAGCCGTGTCGGGCATCTCTCCAACCTCGTCCGCGCCAGCGAGGGTGAAGGCAGGATGGACCAAGGCCGGGGCTGTCGCAGCACCGCTAGAAGTCACCTTGCGCGTGCATTGGCCTACGGCGAGGTGGCAATGACCAAAGAGCAGGGGCCAAGACAATGCCGGATCTGGCTGTGCTCTCTCTTCGTCTCTCGCCCGCCATTCGTCAGCGTCTGCAGCTGGGCACAGATATGCGCGAGGCAGTCAGAGCCAGCAGGAGACGTCTACTCATACCCGTCGACCCTCACGCAAGCACCCTACCATCGCCAATGCCAAACGCGATGGCACCGCCTTCTCGTCCAACCACCAAACCCCCGACGTAGCGATGCAGTCTCGTCTCAAGCTGGCGACAGCCAGTCCGATGGCGGCGAACATACGCTGACAGCGGCTCTTGCTGAGCTTGCCCTGCAAGACGTCGAGCAAGGGGACGAAGAGGAAGAGGAAGAGGGAGAGGAGGAGGAGATCAACGATGGATCCGTCATCCACAGTCGAACGTACGGCAAGAAGAAGATCTGGCCGGACGGCACCACGGAGTTCCTCCACCACTGCAGAGGACAAGGTCGCTTCGACAACGTGGAGCCCGAAGACAGATACTTGAGCAGGGCCGTCGACTGCCAAAGGGACTTTGCGCAGAGGGTGCCGGATGAGGGCATGGTGGGATTCAGTGTGCCGGGGTGGATGGAGGGAGTGAGTGGCGAGGAGTGGTAGGCGCTCAAGGAGGTAGAGCTGGAGGAGGCTGCGGTCAGACTCTTCGCGGCCCTCCAAGCAGGCACCACCGAGCTGCATTCGCAAGCCTTTTGGGACGCCTTGCCCAGCTCTCTCGTTGCGGCCGACCTGCCCGCCTCAGTCTCACTGGAGGAGCTGCCTTCCGGTCTCTTCCGTAGCGAGCTCACGAGAGGCATCTATCTTTGCCTGGGCTTCCTCAATGCCCTCCTCGCGGCGATCTACACAGGCAAGACCGGCTGGATTCCGGCTCGCCTTCTCAACCACATCATTTCTATCCTTCAGGCCATCCACGACTCTCGCACATTCTTCTACTCTACACTTACTGGGTGCGATCACTTCAAGTTCTTTCTTCTTTGGATTTGGAAGCCATCTGGAGAGAGCGAGGAGAAGGACGCCAAGACGATGGCGAGCGCACCTCAAAAGGACTTCACCGAAGGCTCGACTCCTGACGGGGAGCTCGACCTCTGCGGCGGCACCAGCAGCAGCGCGATCTCTGCCCCGTCCACCTCTTCACTCTGAGCCCACGCTAATTGAACTCTGGAGAGAAGTGACAATGTGGCTGTCTGGCTGGTACGTGCTCGCGAACTCAGAGAGACTGAGAGACTCACGGTTGCTGTATTACACGCTCACGCTCCTCTTTACCCGTCTCTTGTGCTCAGCAAACGCCGCTTCAAGCTCAGGAGGGGATTGCCGTCGCCAAGCCAACGTCCAAGGATCTTGCGTCTACACTCCGCCGCAATATCCTGCAGTCACGGTTCTCAGCATTGAACGATCCAGATCGGATGTCTCCCGTTGCGGCACTTCTTCTCTCCTCGCTGTCCATCATAAGCAAGAGACGAGGCGTTGCCGTCGCATTGTCACAGGTGATCGAACAATGTCCATCAACGCCCCAACTCAACCACCAACAACAGCAGCTGAACTCGCCGGCGGGCAGTCGCTAGCTTCCGCTCTTGCGGAGCTGGCCACTAACAGCATCCCGGGCGAGGAGGAGGAGAAGATTGAAGAAGAGGATGAAAGCGACTCGGAGTATGAAGAAGAGGAGCCAGAAGACGTTGACGGTTCCAAGGTCAAGAAGGGGCCCTACGGCGACAAGAGGGTCCACAAAGATGGCCGCTCCGAATACTTCCTCTGCTCCCGCGGTGAGCCCAGGTTCGCCAACGTCGAGCCAGGCACTCCCTCCTTCGTACGAGCAGTCCTCTGCCAGCAAGACCTGGCTGATGAGGTGTCGATGCCGGGGACGGCGGGGTTCAACGCGTGGGAGTGGATGAAGGGGGTGACGGAGGAAGAGTGGGAAGCGGTCAAGGGGATCCAGCTGGCACCGGCCGGGGTGAGGCTGATGGCAGCCCTCGACGACGGCGAGGACGTTCATCCACGGGCATTCTGAGACGCCATGCCAGAGCCTCTCCTCGCCACGGATCTGCCCTGGACCAGCATGCAGGAACTCCCCTCAGGCGTCTGGCAGAATACCAAGACTGGAGGGATTTATTTGCTGGTTGGCTTCCTGAGAGAACTTCTCAAGGCCATCTTCGTCGGCAAGACCGGCTCAATTCCCTCGCGTCATCCCTCACACCTTCTCAAGATCATGAAGGCGTCTCAAGGCCAGACCGCTAAGCAACTGGTCTACGACGTCATCTCTCGCTGTGATCACTTCAAATTTCTCCTTCTCTGGAGTCTGTCGGCGGACGAGAGGGAAGAGGGAGCGGCCAGGAAGATGGCAATGCTCGAGTGCATATTCTGCCGCCTCTTCGCCTCGTACACGAGGAAGGAGAAGTGGCTTGCCTTTGAGCGCAAGTACAGCCTTGGCTGGTTGAGAGATGAGGTGATCGGCTGCAATAGTGAGTTGCAGACCGCGGAGCATTGCAGCCTGGCGCGCGTGCACCTCGACGAAGGACAGTCCATCGACGACTCGGACGAAGGCAGAGGCCTCGCTACCTCATCGTTCTGTCCATCGGCGCCGACAACGACGACTTGCCATCCTCTGAGCCTGCGACAAACGCCAACTTCCATTCAGCACTCTGCTCTACTCGGTCCTCGCCAACTGCGACCACTTCAAGTTCTTCTTGCTCTGGAGGCCAAGTCCGGCTCGAGAGATGGGAGAGGAAGAGGAGGAGGCCAAGTTGATGGCCATGTTAGAGGGAGTCTTCTACAACGCGATGGTCAGCTTCACCAGAAAGGTGCAATGGCAGCAGAACATCTGCGCATGCGGAGTGGGAGGGCTCGACGATGGCGTGAAAGGGTGCAATGGTGAGTGTGAAGGCTATCGAGAAAGTGACTTGGCGTGCGTACTGATGCTACGCCCTCCTTCCTATTCTCGCAGGGACTTCTTGCCTCGAGATCACCCGCATGAGCCCACGTACGCTCCAGAAGGGAATACAATGATCTCTCTCTCTCTTGCCTCGAGGCGCCGCACACGCCCGGCAAGCACAGCCCAATCCTCAACGGCGACTACGGCTGCGCTCAATATCTGATGCGCAAGAGCCAGCAAGAGGCCCTGTCTGCGACGGCTGCCAAGTCTCAACTCTGGCAGTGGATCCACGAAACGGCCAGGGAAGACTGGCTGGAGATCCTTCGACGCCGCTTCGCAGCCAAGACGCTGCTGTACCAGGTCATTTATGGGCAAGAAGCCGGCCGGCCGAAGCGATGGCTGGAGCTGCGCCCTCCAAAGGCACTTAGTGATGGGCTGCGACCGGGCAAGTGGTTGCTCGGCGCTGAGTCCCTTGGGAGGGGGGCAGCATCAAACGGGTCAAGCGTGCGAGGCATCTCGAGGGCAGAGAGGTACCTCTTTGCCGACCTGAAGATCGTCGCAACGGATACCAGTGGGAAGTCGATGCCATGGACACTCGAGGGCAAGCCCGACTCAGAGCTCTCGGGCGCTGCTCGCCGGTTGATGGACCTCGTGCTCTCAACGCGACCGGAGGAGGAGCAAAGGGCACGACACCAGGCGCACGATGCCTGTGTCGCAGAGGAGCAGTCGGACCCCCTCCTCAAACACCCTGGTTTCCTTCAGCTGGCGCCCGAGTATCAGAGGGCAATCTTGGGCAAGCTAAGCTTGACGGCCAGCGGGAGCCTCTACCTGGGACCGGCCAACTCCTTCGTCATCACCCCGTCAAAGTTGCGAAAGCTCCGTGAGGTCGGCAACATGGAGCCTAGGAGCTCGACACTCGCCCGACTTCTTTGCAGGCGCCCAGAGGACGCCATTGAGGGCGAAGCCAACTTCGTACACACTTACCCTATGTTTCCATCCACTCCGCGTCCGGCGCTGAAACCTGACGGCCGAGGGACCAACAGCACACGCCGCTCAGGGTCGAGCCGTCCAGCGCCCGCCCGTCAAGCCTAGTGACCTACGCTTACACGCAACATGCCCGCCTTCGTAGGCGATACAAAGCGACCTCAAAGCTCCTCGCCACCCGGCTCAGCTGCCGCCGAGCTCAGCGCATCTGCACCCCATCGTGCTCAGCACTACGCCCTCTCACCCAAGCTCCTCAAGGGCGACGAGATGGACCCAGGAAGCGAAGAGGATGATGCCACCTTGACACTCGCGGCGGAGTCATCTCTGCAAGACGCTGAGGAAGAGGAGATGGACGATGAGGATGAGGACAGTGACCTCGAGGAGGACTACGAGGAGATTGGTTAAGGCGAGGATGGGGCCATCATCAAGAAGGGACCCTTCGGCGATAGGAAGGTCTTCCCAGACGGCAGAGTAGGTCCTGCTTGGGAGGGGTCCACCACGCTGCGAGAGTGTCACCGAAGACACCTCTCACTTCCACCGAGGCGTGCTGTGCCAGACAGACTTCGCTCAGGGAGTTTTGGCGAGGATTAGACGGGGTTGAACGTCCCTCAGTGGATGAGGGACATCAGCAACCAAGAGTGGAAAGCCTTGCTGGACGTGCAGCTGGAGCCGGCAGGTCTCAAGCTGATGGAGGCGCTAGACAACGGCGTCGACATCCGGGCCCAAGCCTTCTGGGATGGCCTTCCCGATCCTGTGGTTGCGCTAGACTTGCCTTGGTCGGCCGTGGAGCTCCCTTCTGGTTGCTGGGTAGACTCCAAAACAGGTGGCATCTACCTCGCCGTCGGCTTCCTGGCAGCAATTCTCGCAGCCATTTACGTCGGCAAATCGAGCTACGTCCCCTCGCGTCTGGCCTCCCACCTCATCTAGATTGTCGATAGCGCCAGTAGCGATTCTCCCTCGCCGACTCTCCTCTATCAGACTCTCGCTGGCTGCCAGCACTTCAAACTTTTTCTTTAGTGAAAGCCGCGAGAGGGACAAAGCGAGGCGGAGGCAAGCAACACGATGGCAATGCTGGAGAGTGTGTTTTGCGGAATCATGGACAGCTTCGTCGAGGAAGCAGGCGTGGCTGGACTTGGGGGAGGAGTATGGGTTGGGAAATGCGCTGAAAGACAGCGTGATCGGGTGCAATGGTGAGTACAAGACTGTGCGCAATTCGTGGGGAAAGGTCGGATGAAAGAGAAACGGAAGCTCAGTGGAGGCGGGCTACACGCCGTCGCGCGCATAGAGAGACCACTCAGACCAGAGAAGCGAGCGCAGACTGACGCCCGATGTCCATCGCGCTCGTCAGCTACGCCTTGCCTGGAAGCGCCGGAGAAGCCGCACGAGGGCCAGACCATCCTCAAACCGGAGTACCATGCCGCTTGGTGCCACATGCGCAGGAACCAGCGAGCCCTGGGCGTAGCGCAGGCATGTGGACGCAGCAACGAGGCAAGGATGCTGGAGGGGGTCATCGTCGACGCGAAGGAGCAATGGCTAGCCATCTTGCTGCAACTCTTCGGCAGCGGCAGGCTCCTCTACCTGCTCATGCTTGCCTCGTCGGGTCAAGCCAAGATGTGGTTGGGCATGCACCCGCCAATAGCGCTGACGCAGGGGCTTGGTATGGTGGTGTGGGTGCTCAGCGTCGAAGACGACGGGAAAGGGATCGCGTCGACCGAGTCGAGCGTGCGCGGGATGTCGATGGCAATTCGACACCGCTTCGGAGGCATCAGGATCGTCGCAACTGCAGGAGGCGAAGCAATGACTTGGACCTTCGACGGCAACCCTGACGGCTCATTGACCGGTGCTCCTCGACGGATGATGGAGCTCGCACTTTCGACGAGGCCGAAGGAGGAGCAAGATGCTCGCGACGAGGCGTATAAAGATTGCCTTGCTGCAGAGGCATTGGAGACCCTTAAGCCCGGAGTCGATCCCGAAAAGAAGTCATGGGCAAGATTCGCATCACCGGCAAAGAGGTCCTGCCGTTCGGGTCGCAGAAGTAATCCAGGCTCCCCTTGACATGATCTCAGAGCAGCAGTGGTCCGCCAACCTGATCACTACATCCCCACGTCCCCTCCGGCTGCGAGCGAATTGAGTCCTTCCTTTTAGTGGAGCCGGAAGTGAGAGCAACGAGGAGGCGGCAAAGGTGATGGCGATGCTCGGAAGGTGAAGGGCAAGAATGGCTGGCTGGAGTGGGGGCGATACTACGCGCTCGGTGGGCTGGATGACGGCGTCAAAGGCTGCAACGGTGAGTGTGACGCGGCGCTATCGACTAGCATGAGCCAGCGCGCGTACTGATGCTGCCGCCCTTCCCCCGCAGCCACGCCTTGCCTCGAGGGACCCACGAAGCCCCTCGACTGGCATGTCATCACCAATGCCGACTATCGCTGCGCCCGCTACCAGATGCTGAGCTGCCAGCGAGCGCTTCAGAGTGCGAGGGAGCAGGGAGGCGCGGTCAGGCTCTGGGAGGAGCTCCTGGAAGAGGCAACGGAGCAATGGCTGGGGATCCTGCGTCGTCGCTTGGCAGGCAACACCCTCCTCTACCAGGCCGTTTGCCGCTCTTCTGGGTCGTGGAGGAGGTGGCTGCAGGTCTGCCCTCCCCTGCGGGTAGTCGAGGAGCTGGGGGAAGAGTCGGAGGAGGACGAGGTGTGGCGGCTCGTGGTGGAGAGTGACGGGTTGCGGGCGGCATCGAAGGAGTCGAGCGTCCGAGCAATGACGAGGGCCCAAAGGCACCTCTACGGCGGCCTCAGGATCCTCGCCTCCACCAGCAAGAAGACGGCTCTCTGGACCGTCGACGGAAATGCTGCGGACGGTCTCTCTGGCGCCTCGCTCCACTTCATGGAGCTGGTACTGTCAACGAGGCCCGCTGAGGAGCAAGCCGCGAGGAGGCAGGCCGAGAAGGATTGCCTGGCCCAGGAGGAAGCAGAGGCAGAGGAGTTGGGGCCCGCGCTCGAGCAGCTTGCGCCGCCCAAGTACAAGAGGGGAGTACTGGGCGGCATCACGGTCTCTTCGACTGGCGGTGTGTGGCTGGGGCCGAAGACGCACGTGAACATCTCACCAACAAAGGCCAAACTGCTGCGAGACATCTCGCACATGCAAGAGGGCGAGTCGGTGCCTGCGTGGGTCCGCAGGGTATGGACGCAGGATGATGGGGAGGACAACTTTGTGGGCGGGAGGTGCAAGGCGTGGTGGACGTTTGAGATCCTGCCAGTGGGGTCTCACGAGTGGGTCAGGGTTCCCTTCACTATTTTGACGGACAACTCGCCCCTGCGGGACCCAAACGAGCTCCTCGCCATGATGATGGAGATCGAGAGGGTGGGTCTGGCTAGGAGGACGATGACTATGGATAAAGCAAGATGATCCGCACAAAGTCATCAACGTAGCGTCTTCTACGCGTACGCCTCACCTAGCGCGGCTTCCTTACCAGCTCAGCAAGTCGACGCCCAAACCTGGCTGGGCAGGTGAAGGAGTTCGATTCTATTCGCGACGAGCCAGAAATCTCACCGGTCCAAACAGCACCACCGGCGTTGTGCCTTTATCGCCCACCAGGAGCAGCAGCGCAGTCAGTTTCACGGAGACGCCCTCTCCAGCTAACGGGGCAGCAAACCTACGAGATGCGGACGTGCGACTTAAGCTCTCTCGACCGCAAGCTTGCGAAACAAACTCTTCTGTAGCCGATAGAAGGCTACGCCACCACCCATTCGATGCAAGACGCCAGACTGTCTCCTCTCACTTATGGAGAGATGCATCGCCGCGCTCCAGATCGCTCAGCATAGCAAGGAGGAGACGGAGGACAGATGTGTGCAAGACACTGCTCCAGCTGAGATTCAAGACCGCCTTCTTTCGCAGCATGCACAAAGATCAGTGACACCTGGTCGGCCGCGCCCACCACCCTAGCCCCACCCTCTCGGCAGCAACGGGCTTGTCACCAAACTTCACTGTGGCCCGGACACTTCACCTGCTCTTGCGCAAAGTCTTCGCTCATCGTCCAGCTTCCTGAGCACATCGTCAAGCGCGGACATCTCTTCTGCGAGATGAGGCTATTCCGGCCGTACGCCCTGGGCCATTGACTCCTGCGCAGTACGCTCCTCTCCAAAGTCGCCTGGCCACCCCATCGTCGCCGCGACGACTCCGACGATCCAGGCATCGGTCTGAAGCTCAGCTATTTTTGGCCCTCAGCGCATTCCTCTCGAGGCCTATGTGTTCGCGCATGAGACACCATCCCGTCATTCCTGCTTGCGCGCTCCTTCAGCCTGACTTCACCGAGACGCTCGAGCGCGCAGAGTGGGGAGAAGGCGGCAACGCTTGATGGCAAGCCAATGGACATGCTTCGCCGGCAAGGATCGTGCTGACAAGCGGTGCAGCGTGGCGACGAGATGGTCACGACAAACGCGAAGGAGCAAATGGCTTGGCAGGTCCATGAGAGCCATTGATGATAGCAGGACGAAGTCGTGAGCGATACCGGGAGAAGAGAGTAATCTGGGCTGGAGGCGGTATGCTGAGATCAAGATGAGATCCACTCTCAATGCCAACGATGATTTCAGCCTCCTCCGTTTTGCTATCCTCATTCGCAGTGCCGCCTTGGTCTCGCGGCGTGCTCACGCTCAATCCCTGAACTTGCTCTTTCTAGCCAGCGAAGGCACGACTGCGGTGGAGAATGGCTGGCCCACCGTCTTCTGTGCGCTACATTCAGCTCGAGCGAGAGCGTCGACGCAGTCGCTTTGCAGTCAGCGAAAATTGCGAGCTCGATTCGATTGCAGCACACCACTCCAGTCACATGTCCGCATCCAATTCGAGTCGATCATTCACGGAGATACATCCGTATGTCCCCTGTCGCCGTCTCTGACAACCGATGAGCGAGCCACTAGTGATCCTGCAGTGCGAGAGGAGGGGACGAAGAAGCGTGTCAGTGCCTTTGTCATCGTATCGCTTGAGGGAATTCACGGCTCCCTCGTTTCCTCCTTCGCCGGCCTTGCATGCTTCTCGCCTGGCTCGCCGGCATCGCGATGGGCGACTGCGGCTCCCCTGCCCTCTCTGCGCGACATCAGATAGGGGTGAAAGACATTTTGATGGTTGCTTTGTAGTCACGGTGATTCCCTGTGGGAAATCTCATATGGAACTATGCTTTGTTGTTGATGTGACTCATCTTGTTCGTAGGCGCGAGGAGCGAGAAGTCGGCCCACCAGGAGGCTGAGGTGCCAGAGAGGTAAAGCGCAGCGAGGAGGCGAGGAAGGGCCTGTCCGACGAGGATGCGGAAACGTTGCAAAGCTGGTACTCACCCTGTGATGGCCCAGTCTGCCCCCACGTCGCCTTTTGACATCATGCACGACGACGACTAGGGTAGACTGGTGGATAGAAGAGAGAGGTCAGGAAATGTCGAACGTTGCGAAAAGGGCGTGGCCAGCCTGGACAGGCCGGCGTCGGCCTTCCGTTCCGTCCAGTTGCGCTTACCAAGCACGGTAAAGTCCCCCTTGAGGCACCCTGTGAGGTCTGTGACGCTCGGAAGCAGAACCGTTCTCTCAGTCTGCGTCAGTCAGAAGGGCAGGGCCAAGGAGTCCGAGCTTCGAGCTGCAAAGTGCGCGACGGTTTACTTGAGGGCTCGCTCCGCTTTCGTGAGTGATCGGGGATCGACGAGCCTGACGGCGCCGGGCGGCCGGGCCACGTGGTTGCCGAGCTGAGAAATCGGGTTCGGACGGAATCTGCCTCTTCATTCTCTCCTCTCACCAATCATCCCTCTGATCCCCATTCTTCGGCCATCGCCACCAACATAACTCATTCCACAAAGCTTCACCGCCAACACCGACAGCTAGCTTCACGTCTACAAAAATGGGATTCCAAGACGGGGACACTAAGAAAGGAAAGTAAAAATTCTAGGCTATCGCACCATCTCATGTTTCGTCACTAACCAACTCCTCCACCCTTCCCCATCCTCTATACCCCTTCAATCCCCTCGTAGGAGCTGGTTTGTTCAAAACGCGTTGTGCACAATGCCATACTCTTGAATCCGGAGGACCTAATAAGGGTGAGTTGTAGCATCGGTATTGGTAGCTGAAGGAGGAGGTGTGGGTGGCGTGGAGTGACGCGGCGCGGCGCCAGATGCTGCGATGGTAGTGAGGGCCGCTGGCAGCGAGTGGCGGGGCGAGAGGCACTGTGGAGGCAGACAGTATGCTTCCTGCTCCTTTGTGGGCCAGGCGCTGCCCTCTGAACATCATCACACTCGTCGCCACCATCGCCAGGCACCCACCTCTCGAGGTCCGAGCCAGTCCCCCTTCCCCACCTTCTTCCCCTCTTGCCCCTGTCTTCGAGCAGACTCGGAGCAGTTGTGCAGCACTCTTGCCGCACTCTTGCCGTTCCGCACTTCTGCCGCACTCTTGACCACGCCTCCCGCGAGAGCAAGCCCTTGCTGACAACGCGACTCCCGCTTCTCTCGCGCCGCAGTTGGACCCAATCTTCATGGTCTTTTTGGACGAAAGAGTGGGCAAGTAGAAGGGTTCTCTTACACCGCTGCGAACGTGAACAAGGGAGTCACTTGGGATGAATCGACTCTCTTTGACTATCTCGAGAACCCGAAGAAGTACATCCCCGGTACCAAGATGGCCTTGTGCGTCTGACCGGCCCGAATCGAGCTGCTCGCGGCTGAGGGTCTTCACGAGTGCTTACGCCCTTTCCCTTGTTCGCTATCCTCTCTACTTGACCATCGTCCTCGTCATCATCAGCGCTGGACTCAAAAAAGAAAAGGACAGGCGAGTTGTTGCACGTACTTGTTGCACGCCTTTCGATCCTTGCTGACCTCCCTCGTACACCTTCTGCCAGGAATGACCTGATTACCTTCCTGCGAGAGCAAACGAAGTAGACGGTTGACGACTCGAGAGCCACAGCGCATCCATCAAGAAGGCCGAATCAGGCTTCCTTGGTCGCTACTACTTGGTCTACTGGTCGCGTCTGTCCACCCCGCCCTCAAGCCCTCTCTACTTCCTCCTTCAGCCCCCTCCACTCCATTCTGCTGTCTTCTCTGCAGCAACGTGGCTCTCTCCATAGATCTCCAAGAATTTGGTGCGACAAGTCAGTCAGCGGCTCGCCCATGGCCGTCTACGGTGCGCCACGGAGCATGGGAGCCTTACCCCCTTGCTCCTCTATCTGATGTCGTCGTCACCCCTCACCACTCTCTGTACGCCCGCTCTATAAAGATTGAATAAAAGCATCCATCATCATTTCATCATAAGTGATTAGCGTGGCTGGCGAGTGATACGCTGACTATGGTCTGAGCATGTCGAAGCAGCAAGACGCGGAGAAGGAGCGAGGTCCGGCCGACGCGTCGCAGCCTGCCCCCAGCAGTTGCCTTCTTTGTCCCGAGCCACCACGATGCTTGCGTCATTAAAACGAACGTCTTGTCCTTGGTATCGGCCTCGAGCCCCTTTCGTGCGCTCGATTCAGTCCTAATCGCTCCCGCCTCACGCGAAGGCTCCTGGAAGGAACAACTCAAACGTCTTCCGCGCTCCTTATCTGATGCTGACAAATTGAGGAAACGCAGGCGGCGCCAATAATCTGCTCGATTGGTCCTGGATTCCTCGCTACTCGCCTGCAACATCCTCCGTCAATTTCCCGCCTAATGTGAAACGAGCATCGTCATCATCTGCACGCCATAGTGTAGCACATCAAGCATCTGCCCTTACATCTTCGGCTCGACTTTCGGGCGCCAGACACAGAGAAGTCCACCGAAAGACGATCAAGTCTATGGCCAGGCGCTATGTCAAGGCGAGATGATCCAGACCGCATCGTCCTGGACTATGGCGACTGTACCTTACGCAGGAGTGACATCGAGGTGAACGGTCACGCATTACAGGCGAGCGACTGCTGCTTCAGCGGCTAAACGATTCTTCTGTTGCTTGACAGACTGTTGCTGAAGGTCAATGGATCAACGATGCCGTCATCTCCTTTTATTATGAGCTGCTTACTTCCCAGCTCAAAAGTGAAGGATCAGAAGGGGTGATTACATGTACTTTCTGGCAGCCGCCAGCGGTCGAGATCCTGTGTAGCCTGGCGAAGGAAGAGCGTGAGTTTGGTGGCAGGCAGGACAATCAGCTACCGTAGCTCATCCGTGAAGCTCTGTGCCTTAGTCGGTCCACAAAGCTCTCCTCTCTTCCCATCAGACTTAAGCAAAGACGCATGCATCGTCTTGCCTATCAGTGATCGCTACGATGTGGCCCTCAAAGACAACGATGGAGGCCGTGTTGTGGGCACGCATTGGTCTCTCCTCGTCGTCAGGCGACTGGATAATCCGAATGAAGATGGAGCAACGAGGTGGATCAGCACGCACTACGACTCTTCAATGCCTTCAAGAAATGTTTCTGCGGCAAGGGAGGTGTCACGGCGTTTGCAACTGCTTGCTGGGGAGGACATTGGAAGACGAGAAGCGGACGTTTCGGAGAATGCCAGTCTTCCCCGGCAAGAAGGAGGTGAGGCGCTCAGGATCAATGCAAGGCCAAAGGACTGGATGCTGACCAATTGTAACCCTCTCAGCATCTGACTGCGGCCTCTACCCACTGCTCATAGCAGACGGAATCGCTCGCCATCAACAGGCTCTCTATGGAAGCGACAAGACCAACTTCTCCTTGACAGCACCGCAAGATCTCTTCGACGAGAGCATCAGGCAATTGACGCCCTCGTTGGTGCGCAGCTTTCGTCTGTCGCTGTATGCTTGGCTACTGCGGTGGGCTTCAGAGGAAGACAAGGGAGAAACAAAAGCGGCTTCAGGTGCCTTTGAACACATCGAGCAGGCCCCCGAGCATATACCAAGACACTTCCCTTGACAGCAGAGCGAAGCAGGCTCAAAATCAGCCAAAGGCTGGGTGGACTCACTACGATCTTCTCTATACCGCGGGATTAACAGGCCACAGTAAGATCCATTGCTCTGCTCTCGTTCGACATGCGTGGCCTTGCCGCTATATCTACGGTCAGCCTGTTACTCTTGGGCAAGGCTTCTGACACGACTCGACAAAGATCGTCGGCGAGTGTAGCCCCGCGAGGAGTTGGCTTCCCCTCAAGCCAAGACGTCGCCTTGCCCAGCAGCTCGTCAGCCAGGTGATCGGGAGGTGTGAGGTTGGACGCTTCTGCGCATATAGCAATCGCCACGTCGAGTGGCCCCTCTGTCTCGGCGTTTGTCGAGGCATTGAGCAGCTGTCGTTGGGAGCAGGGCTCCGAAACTGCCCTGTCTGACCTCCCACCCACCTCAACGATGGTCTTCCATACGACGCCCGATCCTACGACTGTCATGATGCCTCCCATTGTGTTCCTCAATCCGAGCCTCTCCGCCTTGGCTCTCCCTTCCAGAGTCATAGCCAGGCAGAGGCAGAGCAGCAGGGTTGTCCAGCGCGGGTTGACTACGACGAGGCGGAGCGAGAGGAGAAGCGAGAGGTAGTGTAGGAGCGTTGCTAGGGAGGGGCTCGTTGAGAGCAGCCAAAGAAGGAGCTGCTGTGGAGTGTTGGCGCGAGGCTGGGGAGATGCGAGGTAATGGGAGCTAGGCGGGGTCGAGGCGCGTGAGGAGGGCGCGGAGGAGAAGGACGTCTCTCGACGCGCGGGATAGCGTCGCATGGTCAAGTGAGGTTCATGGTCGTGGTAGGGAAAGAAAGGGATGGCAAGGTCTCGCCGGACTCAGCACATGTCACTCGCCGTGGCAACGTGCGTCCGGTGTCACACGATGTGTGTGACCTTTTGTGCGAGGGAGATCTGTGGAGGGCGGGGAGTCGTGCGGGGAATACATTGCTCGACTCGCAGACATTCGAAGATCTGTTAGAACGATGATGCCGAGCCTTCGGCATGGTAAGCAGACAAGCTGGTGCTCGACAAGAGTGGCCGGACGTGGCCCTCTTGGTCGCTCCACCCGGTCCACCTTTCTCGCTCGCTCGGTCCCTCGGTCCGCCCTGCCGCTGTCCGCCCCACTCTTCGCTCAGACCGAGCGCTGAGCCCAGATCCAACACTTCTCTCTTCCCTAACCATCACTTCCATTACATCGCAATGCCACCCAAGAGCAAGGCCAAGTCGGGCTCGTCCGCTCCCCGCGAGCAGCCACTCGCTCTGCGCGGATACCTCATCGCCTTCAACCTCGTTTCCTTCTTTGGATGGGTCCTCATTCTCTCCACCCTCGTCAAGCACTTGGCAGTCGGAGCCCAGATGCCTTCCTACCCCATCGTGTTTTCGTCCAAGGTCCTCGCCCGCTTCAGACCGCTGCGCGTCTTCCTCACCAGCACGTATGCTCACGTTCCCGAGCCCCTGGGCGAGCTGCTCCGCCGTGCTTCGACGACGATGATGTCGCTCGGGTCGCTCGTGGCATTTGTGCAGAGCCTGGCCATCTTGGAGGTCGTTCACGCCGCGTTGGGATGGGTGCGGTCTCCCGTGCCTACGACGGCAATTCAAGTCGCTTCGCGCCTTTTCATGGTCTGGGGAGTCTCGGAGCGTTTCGCTGCCGCTAGTGGGAGCCCGTGGTATGCTAGCATGGTGTTGGCATGGAGCGTTACGGAGAGTGTGCGATATCCGTTTTACGCCAACGCATTGATGGGGCAGGAGAGCGAGGGGCTGCTTTGGGCAAGGTGAGCGCGCGCGTGCAAGGATGAAGTGACAGCTGGCCTCTCGCGCTGACATCGTGCCCCCCGCCCGCCCAGGTACACCCTCTTCTACATCCTCTACCCCCTCGGAGCAGGCAGCGAAGCGATGCTCATCTTCTCGACTCTCCCGTCCAACCTCCCGCCCAAGGGCTGGGATCTGCGCTCTTACGTCTTCCTCGCTCTGTTCACCATCTGGTGGCCCGGACTCTACGTCATGTACACGCACATGATGAAGCAGAGGAAGAAGGCCATTGGCAAGGGATTCTGGGGCGACAAGCGTGCGCATGAGAAGGCGGAGAAGAGGAGGGAGCAGGTGCAAAAGGCGGCGAGGGACGTGCAGAAGAAGAGCAAGTGAGGGTGTGGGGCGAGCGACGGGTAATCTGCAATGCGACTTCAATTCGCGCACGCCTGCAAAGCTCTGACCGGGTCCCAAGCCCTGTAGAGCTTCATCATCCTGACCTCCGTCCTGTTCTCTGCGCCCGGCAGCTTGACCACCTGCGTCGTCACACCTTCCACCCCCTCCGCTCCTTCAATATACAATGCCCACCGCGGCACGTCCTTGGCGTCCGCGTTCCCCTCGCCCGCCTCCACGCCATTGATCAGCGCATCGATGAGCAGGAGTAGTCGGACGCGCGTGACCCCCTCCCTCTTCAGCAACGCAGGCTTGGCCTCGTCCGCAAACCACTTCGCTACCTCTGCCTCCGACTGCTCCGCATGAAAGCCTGTGACCTCTACGCGACACGCCTCCTCCTCGATCTGCTCCTTAGGCTGCGGCCTCACGTCGCCACGCGGTTCCTTTGAAGCTCGCGAATCGCCCATCGTCTTGTATATCCGGCGGTCCAGCACACCCAGCCTCTTGACCAAATCCGCCTCCCTCGGGCTGCGATTCGAGCGCAGGGCAGTGTATCTCGCGTCGTTGTACAAGGCGTTGGAGCTGATGGTGTAGGCGGCGCCCCACTCGGCCTGGAATGCGGGAGATGCCGTGGCTGAGGGGGAGGTAAGCGTGGAGCACGAATATCTCGCTGCTGACCGGAATTCAGGAAAGCCCCGCGCACCTACACGCAGGGGTACGTGTTCCTCGTCGTACCACTCGTGGAACTCGCTTTGCGTGGCCTGCGTGCCCGGGGAGGAGAAGACGAGGAGCAAGCCCGAGTCGGCCGCGAGATACGGCGACGAGGACGTGTCAGGAGCTGCGGCTGGGCTGAAGAGGCGGGAGAGAATGTCCGCCAGAGCCTCCGCACTGGGCGTCTCTTTGAGCGCCTCGAGATGCTGGGCTTCCCGATCTTGAATACCGCGCCAGCTCTTCGTCGGCTCCGCACTCGGCCCAGCTCCAGGCTGATCAAAGTCCTGCACCTTGACTCCACTCGTCACTCGCATCGCCTCGCACGATTCGAGAGTGATTGGCGAGGCCACCCCGCCCGCAGCGACATCCACCACTGCACGCTTCGAAGAGTAGACGCGCAATTGCCTGCAAGCCTCGACGACCAGCAGCGAGTCCTCGAGTCGCGTGAGCATCAGGCTTCCGTCTATGCGCGGGAGGAGGACGGCGCAGCGCTTGAGGTTAGTGGCCGTGAGGGCTACGATGTGCGGGCGATCTCCGCGCAAGTCGACGATGCAGTCCGTGAGGTGTGAGAGGGACAACGAGAGCGGCGCATCCTGCGAGCTCGCGGCCTTGGCCAGGTCCTTGAAGGTGATCGTGCGGTTTGTCTGGAGAGTGACTTGGATGCCGCCTGCCGTCTCGCCTTGCTCGAGGGGTGGCGAAGGAGCGGGCGACATGGCGAGGTTGTACGAGGAAGATGCGCTGCCTTCTGACGTTGCCGCCTCTGCCTTGGCGGCCGTCCTTCGAAAGGAGAAGCGCGAGGATGAGGCTGCGGGTTGGAGCGTGGACCTGCGTGAGATGACCTGGCTCTGTAGTCGGGCAAGGCGCTGATAGCGGGGAAGAGACGATGAGCCGCGAGGCTATATGCTACGTCTCCGCGCCGCCTGCTCACCCGCTCGTACTGCTCGCGATCACGCTTCGTAAGTCCAGCTTCTCGGTCCCTTTCTTGTAGCGTGGCACGAGCGTCGATCACGGCTTGTAGCGCTTCGTCGAGATCGCTGGGCTGAGCAGCCGCTTGTATGCGCTGGTCGATACCGTCCAAGACGGGGGCGAAGAAGGTATGAAATGCCGTCGCCTGCTCAGCGGCCGTGGCCATGATGGAATCGTTGGCGTGGAGCAGGAAGAAGGCCGAGAGGCGCGGCGAGAAGCGCAGCGAGTGGGCACGGCAAACGCGGAGAGCGACCACTCGCAAAGCGTCGCGTGGCTCTTCCCGCCCTGTTGGACTCGCGTCGTGCATCCAGAGGTAGACTGGCGCTCGCTCAGCTCTTTCGTTCCTACTCCACACTCTGATCCTCGCGGCCATGTCGCTGCAACGCACCTTGACGACGTTCATCGTCGACATTTCGCCGACGATGGGCAGGCAGAGGACCATCATCGAGGACGTCGTCACACCAGAGGGGGAGGTTCTGCAAAAGGAGAGGACGATGAGCAACGTCGAGTGGTGTCTCGAGTTCGTCAATCGCAAGACGCAGGCCATTGTGGGTCCGCCGAGCGAGGTAGAATAGCGCTTATCCTTGACAGCCAAGACTGATCGCCATTGCCTTCGCCCTCGCACCGCCCTCACGCCGCCCTCGCGCCGTCCCCGCCCCGCGCCCGCAGATGTTCTCCAAGCTCAAGACGGCGACCATGAGCATCGTCACATTCGGCTCCCCCCGCACCAACAACGGCATCGTAGACAAGAATCCCGAAATCGAAGGCTATCGCGGCGTGGACGAGCTGACGGGGATCGGACAGCCCACCGTAGCTACGCTCGATCTGCTCGCCTCTTTGCGAGCCGTGCGCGAGGATGAGGGAGGGGAGCCGCCCGATCCGCTGGACGCCCTCATCTGCGCGCTCGATACCATGTCGGACAAGTCGCGCGGAGGCGTCGCGCCCACGGCCAAGAGTTGGAGAAAGACAATCTACTTGATCACGGATGGGAGCTATCAGATGAATCGCGACTCGACGGAGGCCATCGCTGAGCGTATCAAGGAGGACAACGTCAGCTTGCGCGTGATTGGTGTGGACTTTGACGACGAGGAGTACGGGTTCAAGGAGGTGCGACGCGAGCGCAGAGAGTGCGGGACTCCCAATGAGCGCTAATCATCTGCCCCCCTGCACACGCGCGCTTCCCCTGCACACCCGCGCAGGAAGACAAAGACCCCGTCAAGGCGGACAACGAAGCTTGGTGGCACGAATGGCTCGCTACCCTCCCCAACGCCCGCATTGCAACAGCCGCTCACGCCCTCGAGCAAGCCACTCTCCCCACCGTCTCGCTCAAGAGCTCTACGCCTTACAATACCCGTCTCACCTTTGGCGACCGCGCCCACGCCCTTGACAGCGAAGAGGTGCTAGGCATACCCGTCAAGATGTACAAGCTCACCTCGCGCGCTCTTCCCATGTCCAGACGACCGATCAGCAAGTTTGCAGAGGAGGCAGAGAAGCAGCGCAGAGCAGCGCGCAGCGCGAATGGTGGCGGCGGCGGCGGCGGCGGCGGCGGTTCACCCAACATTCTTCACCCGCCCAACATCGCTCCCACCGCTACGCCCTCGATTGCCATGATCGACGCCTCGAGCCTCGGCGCTGATGCATTTGGAATCGAGAATCGCAAGGTACACTTTCTCGCCGACCAAGTCAAGCAGCTGGGCACGGAAAACGCCACGGCGCTGCCAGAGGGCGCCGAGCATCACTTTGGCAAGGCCTTTCGACTGGGCGCAAGCTTGATCCCGATCACGCCGGATCTCGACGTCAAGTGGCAGAGCGAGCAGGGTGCGTGTGGCGTGGCTTCGCAGGATTGGTGCGCGCGTGGACTGACCCTTATCCTCCACGCCACGCGCAGGCCTCGAGATCATCAACTTCGTCAAGCACTCGACGTTGCGCCGCCATTACCTCCTCGGCGAAATCTCCAACGTCTTCGCAGACGACAAGAATGTTCAAGCGCAATGCACGATGAGCGCCATGGTCAAGGCCATGCGACAGCAGGACAAGGTGGCGATCGTTCGCTTCGTCAGGCGCGACAATGCCGAGCCCAAGATCGGAATCCTCTTCCCGGTCGAGCGAGTCGAGGGGGAGACGCGAGCCGAGTACTTCCACTTCGCAGAGGCGCCCTTCAGCGAGGTGCGTATGAGCGGCGTCGCGGCGCCTGGCGCGCCAAACACTGACCCAGCTACACACCTCGCCAGGACCTGAAACGCTACCTCTTCAAACCTCTCACGCGCGCCATCAACCTCGAAGGCCAAGAGCTCGAGAAGCACTCTGTGCTGCCCACCGATCGCATGGTAGCCGCCATGGACCGCCTCGTAGACAGTATGGATCTCATGCACGCCTTCAAAGACGAAGAGGGTCAAGACCAGCCGTGGTTTGCCGTAGAAGACTCATTCAACCCGGGCATCCACCGAATGAAGGAGGCCGTCGCGTTTCGCTGTCTGCGCCGCCAATCTGACGGCAGCAACACGCGCGACATCCCTCGCCCGCATTGGGAGGTGGACAAGTTTCTCGATCGACCGCTCGAGGTCAAGGAGAAGAGTGCTGGCCCGGCAGAGGAGTGCAAGCGACTGTTCAGGATTCACAACGTGCCAGAGGTCAGGGCAAAGGGGCGCGCGCTGTTCAGCAAGCGACGCAATGGAAATCGGGTCATGGGGGCGCGAGTCGATGCCGGAGAGCGGGTGGGAGAGGAGACCGAGCTGGACCTGTCTCTCGCTGAGGATCATGGCGAGTCTTCGAAGCGATTGAAGGACGCGAGCGGGCAGGCAGTCGCTGCTGCACCACCCGAGGACAGCGACAGTGAGGAGGAGATGATCAGCAGCGCTAGGCGCGCGCCCGCCGCAGAAAGCCCCGAGGCGTACCGCATCGACGACGACGACGACGACCAGGCGCGCCCCGTTCGCCTGATCCCCTCAGACCCAGTCACTTCGTTCAACGCATATCTCGAAGACGTTCAACAGGATACGGCTGCCGTACTCCGTGCCCTCGAGGTGCTCATCGTCTCCAAGCTCATCGCTGAAAGGAACGACGAATTGGCTGTGGAGGCATTGAAAGCGGGTCGCAAGGCGGCTTCGGAATACGACGAGGCGAGGCAGTGGAATTGGTTCGTCGCAAGGCTGAAGGGTACGAGTGGGCAGGGGGCGGACGCCGAGCACGACGTTGACGGCGCTGTCAGCAAAGCTCTCCGCGCTGTGGACAGCGAGACGGTACGCGCCTTTTGGGAGACGCACTGCAAGGGAAAGATGGAGGTTGCGGGGATGATTACGCGCGAGGAGGACGAAGGTGGGAGGAGTGAGGTCACCGCCGAGGAGGCGAGGAACTTTGTTGAGTGAGAGAGGCGGGGTTATGGGTCTTTTCATCTTTATATCCCCATGAGCATCATCTTTGTCACCAACGAGCTGGGCACGTCGTCCGCCTACCCGCCCTTATGCCGGCCCGCAAACGCAAGGCGGGTAGGATGTTGATTGCCACGTAGCTTGCCTGCACGCGCGAGGGCGGATGCGCAGCCAAACATCCATCCTCTCCATCCGACCTCTCCATCCCCCATTTGCTCACGACCTCGACCAGCCAAATTTCCTCCCATTGAACTCTCCCTCATCCACTCGCCCCCATCATCGCATCGGCACGCCAGCTACGCTGCTGGCGATGGTGTCAGGTACACCTCGCGCGTGTAGCATATACCGCCGCGACAGCCGAGCATCCACTCGTAGCTACAGCACCTGAGCTTTGTAGCTCCTTCGGCAATTCTGTCGCGCTGGTCGTCATCATCAACCTCGCAAGACAATCAGCTCGCAAGACACTCTCGCTTCTCTCACTTGTCCCACATGCTCGCCCGCGTGCAGGGGATTACGCGCAAGACAAGATCATTCTCGATCTCACCATCATCATCACTGCCACTCGCCGCTATCAAAGCACGAGATTCACCTCCGCCACCTCTCACGCTCCTGCGCGCACTGCAGCCAGCAGGCAAGACAGTTCGCTCTGGCTGCATTCAGCCGCCTTCGCGTCACCGTAGAGGTACGCGTTGACCTGGCGCTGCGCTCACGTTCGCGCCTATCTCTCTCTCTTCTTCAAGGCTGATGGCAGCGGGCAAGACATCTGCTCGTCCTACCCAAGTCATCCTCGACTTCAGACCTGTCAAGTGGAAGCACGTTGATTCAAAGTGATAAATCAAGAGGGAGGAAGCTGAAGGAGACACACACTCGACTCATAGGCACCATCTGCCTGCTATCAGTTCAACTGCCCGAAGAGGGTGCCTACGGGGATGCCGACGATGACCGGTAAGGTCAAGAGGCTACAGGCCCGGCTCGAGTCGCAGGAGCAAGCGGCACCGGGTGGAGCCCGACTTGTCGCTGTAACACCTCGACGAGAGCCCCGCCAGCACTCTGAGGGCGCTCACGCTGGAGCGGGTTGGCAACGTCAGAACATGTCTCCGTTCAATGTTGCCCATCACCGGATCATACGGCGAGCAGGCGCGGTGATGGAGCTCGTCAATCTTTCCCTTCTGCGCACGGTTATGGAGATCACCGCTCTGTCGTCTGGAGACGCCGTGGCTGACGTTGCCCGCGTCACTGCGACCTCTGCGGAGTCGATCGGCCAATTGCGCCAATTTGAAGACTGACCGGGCGGCAGCAGAGGACCGACTGGACATACGGTCGAGACAACGGGCATTGTCTCAAGCTCGTTCAACAGGTCTCGGATGAACGGGCTGCCGTTGGTCCACGCGCTCTGCCTGATGCCTGTTGCAGCCAACGCTTCTTCACCTCCCGGCGCTTCCATCCCCAACACGGTCCAACGACATCCTCTGCTGCTGCAGCTCGAAGAGCGAATCAATGCTCTCACTCCTCTACATCAAAGCTACGCCGCATTGCGCAAAAAGAGGGTCACATTGTCAGAGTCGGAGGCGGCGCTGGCGGACGGATGCCACGCTCTGTTCATGGGCAACGGGGAGGGCTCTGCCACTGGACTGCACAACCTCTTCGCCTCCGCCCAAAAACCTGTCCCCAATCTGCTCGCTCACATGGACAGCTACTCCCACAAATTCGGCTCATACGAGGAGTCCGCTGGCTGGTTCCAGCGTATGAGCTACGACGACTTCTTGGTCATGATGAGGAACAACCACAATCGCGTGGTTGGCCTGGATGACGAGGAAGTCGCCGCGTGGGAGCAGCGCTTCATAGAATTCGACGCCACTCTTGGCAGGGCTCGGGCATGCCTCGTCTGTCGGGGATGGGAGATATCTTCTGGCCGGGAGCGAGGGCAGAAGACGTCTTTCTCTTTGCTGCAAGGGTAGGCATGAGAGGGTTCGTGACCTGCGACCGCGCCTTCGTCGACAATTGGGCAGATGTTGCCCAAGGTGGACGCGAAGACTGGTTCGCAAAGGTAAGTGTAGCTGAGTGAGCCGCAACGCTACTGAGTCGACTTGCTGACAGCTCGCACTTGTCCTCGTTGCCTACGCACCAGGTCATCGTCAGCTGTCTGGACCTCCGGCCACCAGCAGGGCGAGTGCGACCCTCTCAGCGGACTTGCCCTCGACTTCTGCGGGTAGAAGCACCATCCCCTCCGGCCCACACTCCTCGCCAAGAAGTGTCACTCGCGCCCGTTCTTCTCTCCAGATTGCCTGGAGATGGACCTGATGCTCGAGTTTGACGCAGATGTCTGGAGAGAGGGGTGCAACGCCACGATACAGGCCAAGGAGACAAATTGGGCGCTGCGAAGCTTGAGGGCTCACGTCTTTGCTGCCTGCATCGACGGCATTAGGGATGCCGTGGGATCGTGGCTGCGAAGCCTGGCAGCGCAGGAGTTGATCGAAGTCGTCGAGGTGGAGAGAGAGGCCGTCGTCCCCAGGAACCACGCCCTGCGTCCAGAGACGTTGCGATATCTTGCGCATGAAGACAGGTATTTGAGGGCAGGCGGCGAAGACTGGGTCAGTGAGGACGAAGACAAGCTGGGAAAAATCAAGGGACAGGACGACAACCGTGACTCATGTGCAGAGAGAGCGGCAAACAGAACAGGAAGGATGGCGAGCGATGTGAGGAGCAGCTCTGAGAAGCGGAACATATGGCGATGAGTGAAACATCGTGTGCGGCGACTCTGGGCAGCAACGAGAAAGAATGACTTGCGGGCGAGCATTCAGCCAGGAGGCGTCAGGAATCTTTGGCGAGCGGGCGAGGGCGAATACACGAAACCTAGCAAGCGCTTGTAAGCGAGTGATGTAGATAGCAAGAATAACGTCGCCTTACACAGCGTAAGAGACGATCGTAATCGCTCGGCCCTGAAAGAGAGTCTCATCACCGTAGACAGCTAGCGTGATGTTTTGAGGTATTATTGGAGACGTAGCCTAACGCGAGCTCAGCCCTGCGCAGTCCTTGCCCAAGACCAATGGCTACGATCGGATGACGCTGCACACCGTGCTCACAGCAGAAGCCACACATCAGCAGGTCCAGCCGGGCGACAGATGATACTGGAGGAGTCTGAGACAACCAGATCATTGGGTCAGTTGGACTCATGGCCCCATGGCGCTGACGCTCTGCCAAGCAGTGAGAGAACATCGAGCCAGCCGGTCGCCCAGGAGATGGATTACGCACCACCTCTCCCGAAGATCGCACGATCGCGGAGCATCGTCGCTATGATCGAGTGCGACTCAATTCGAGTGTCTAGCGCGCCTCTTCTGCCTGCTTTTCCCTGCGAATCATGGCCTCTGACTCCGTGACGAAGTAGGCAGAAAGTGCAACGGCCGTAGGTCGCAACGGAACAGGACGATGCGGATCTAGCGCAGACGTCTTTGCGGAGCTGCACTCAGAGTGCGAGGTGTGCGAGGGGGTCGTCTGATCCTTTGCCAGAGCCTTCGGCCTTGACTAGGGTCCACCGTCAGCGTCGCCTTCGCCGTCGTCTTCTCAGTCGTCCGACCGACAATGGGGGCGCCGACCGACGCGTTAGAGGCGGCGGCTTGAGTGAACGTCTGTGCGTTGCGCTGCCATTGCATTGGGGAGGGAGAGGGCGAAATTCGCGCCCCATGAGCCGACGTCCCATGCCGTCTGCACTGGGCCAGTCGAGTCCCGAGACCCGATGCCGCCTCGTCGAGATTTCGCCTCGAGTGTTGGACGTCGTCGACGTCGCCGTCGCCGCCCCAACTCGCGTGGAAGCGCAGGGCAGCTGGCTCGCTCAGGGCGGGGCGGAGCGGCGCGGGCGCACTTTTGAGCTGCTTTTGCTTTTTGGGTGGGTGGGTGGGTGTCCAGCCGGCGCCTCACCGACCAACGACGTCGACAGGCGGGAGGAGCAGGCAGACGACGAGGCAAGCGGCAGGCAGCGCTTCGGGCTTGGACCTTCCTCAACACGCACCAACCAAAAGTCAATCTTTCCTTCCTTCCCATCACTCTCTCTCCTCGTTCGTGCTGCCTCACTCGTGTTCATACCCACCACCTCGAGCGCAGCCTGCACGCACACCTTACCTCACTTCACCTCACCTCATCACCCGCATCACCCCGTTCCCTTCCCGCTAGCGCCTCACCACCATGTCGTCGAAGCGTGGGTAGCAAACTGAGAGCCAAGTTGTAGTCGTGACATGGGACCCCGCACACTAACACCATCACTCACGCTCCCCACGCCGCCAGCGATTCGCGAGCTCGACGCCAAGTTGCTCGTCAACTACTGGCTGCCTCGCTCCCCGGCTGCTCACCCTTCCATCGAGGCTTCGTCGTCCTTTGTCGCACCGGCGCCCAAGGTCGCTCAAGTTGCCTGGGATGCGGCAACCAACACCATCACCGGCGATGAGTCGATGCCCTCGTGGGTCAAGACGACCAAGCTCGTCGCCAAGCCTGACCAGCTCATCAAGAGGAGAGGAAAGGCCGGCCTCCTCAAGCTCAATGCTGATTGGGAGGATGCAAAGCAGTGGATCGTCGAGCGAGCAGGGAAGCCCCAGAAGGTGCGGCGAGCTGCGCCCCTCACCTTGAGCACGAGCTGACACTCTCTACTCCCCTGCCGCGCACGCGCACACGCAGGTCGAGGCTGTTACGGGCACTCTGAGCAACTTCATCGTCGAGCCTTTCGTCCCTCACCCCGCTGAGACCGAGTTTTACGTCTGCATCAACTCAGCTCGTGAAGGCGACTACATCCTCTTCACACACGAGGGCGGTGTTGACGTCGGAGACGTCGATGCTAAGGCTCTCAAGCTCCTCATCCCAGCAGACCCAGCAGAGCCATTCCCGTCTCGCGAGCAATGGACCTCGACGCTTCTCACCAACGTGCCCGCCGCCAAGAAGGAGATCCTCACCGACTTCCTCGTCCGCCTATACTCCGTCTATGTCGACCTGCACTTTGCCTACCTCGAGATCAATCCCCTCGTCGTCATGGACAATGGCCTCATCACATACCTTGACATGGCAGCCAAGCTCGACCAGACGGCAGACTACCTTTGCGGGCCCAAGTGGTCCATTGCCCGTGACCCCAGCGTTTACGTCGAAGGCGCAGCCGCAGCCGCCGTCCCCACGCTCAAGGGTGGTGACCGTGGACCGCCCATGTACTGGCCCGCTCCCTTTGGCCGTGACCTGACCAAAGAAGAGGCCTGGATCGCCAAGCTTGACTCTGGAACAGGTGCTTCCCTCAAGCTCACCGTCCTCAACCCCACTGGTCGCATCTGGACCATGGTGGCCGGTGGTGGTGCCTCGGTCGTCTACTCAGATGCCATCGCCGCCCACGGCTTCGCTCACGAGCTGGCCAACTACGGAGAGTACTCTGGTGCCCCCACTGAGGGTCAGACGTACGAGTACGCCAAGACTCTCCTCGACCTCATGACCCGCGGCGAAGTCAACCCGGAGGGCAAGCTCCTCATCATCGGTGGTGGTATCGCCAACTTCACCAACGTCGCTGCTACCTTCAAGGGTATCATTCGCGCTCTCAAGGAGTACAAGGTCGCTCTCGCAAAGTACGGTGTTCGCATCTTCGTCCGCCGTGGTGGCCCCAACTACCAGGAGGGTCTGCGTATGATGCGCCTCCTCGGTGAGGACCTCGGCGTCGAAATCCAAGTCTTTGGCCCCGACACGCACATCACCGACATTGTGCCCCTCGCTCTTGGCCTCAAGACGTCCGAGGACATCAACCTTGCCAACGCCCAGCGCGAGGTTCCCTCTGGCGCCGTCACGCCGGCAGCTGCGCCCAACGGCAGCACTCCGGCCGAGGCTAGCACCGGCACCATCGACCCCGTCACTGGTAACCGCGCCCAGCCCCAGGACCAGATCGTCCACTTCCCCGCCGCAGCTGGTGGCTCTGGCCGACCCGCTCACATGCCCTTTGACGAGAACACTCGCTCTCTCGTCTTCGGTCTCCAGCCCCGTGCTATTCAGGGCATGCTCGACTTTGACTTCTCGTGCGGCCGTGCTCAGCCCTCGGTCGCTGCCATGATCTACCCCTTCGGCGGCCACCACATCCAGAAGTTCTACTGGGGAACCAAGGAGACTCTCCTTCCCGTCTACACTAGCGTCAAGGAGGCCGTCGCCAAGCATCCCGACGCCGACGTCATTGTCAACTTTGCTTCGAGCCGCTCCGTCTACCAGTCGACCCTCGAGATCCTCCAGTACCCTCAGATCCGCGCACTCGCCCTCATCGCCGAGGGTGTGCCCGAGCGCTTCGCTCGTGAGATCCTCCACCGTGCCGCTCGCGCTGGTGTCCTCATCATCGGCCCCGCTACCGTCGGTGGTATCAAGCCTGGCTGCTTCCGTATCGGTAACTCTGGCGGTATGATGGACAACATCCTCTCGTCGAAGCTCTACCGTGCTGGCTCCGTCGGCTACGTATCCAAGTCCGGTGGTATGTCCAACGAGCTCAACAACATCCTCTCCCTCACGACAAACGGTACCTACGAGGGTATCGCCATTGGCGGTGACCGCTACCCGTCGACGACGTTCATCGACCACCTCCTGCGCTACCAGGCGGACCCCAACTGCAAGCTTCTCGTCTTGCTCGGTGAGGTCGGTGGTGTCGAGGAGTACCGCGTCATCGACGCTGTCAAGCAGGGCATCATCACCAAGCCCATCGTCGCCTGGGCCATCGGCACGTGCGCTAAGATGTTCACCACCGACGTCCAGTTCGGCCACGCCGGCTCCATGGCCAACTCTGACCTCGAGACTGCCTCGGCCAAGAACGCCGCCATGAAGGCTGCTGGCTTCCTTGTCCCCGACACGTTCGAGGAGCTCCCCATGCTCCTCCGCGAAGTCTACGCCAAGCTCGTCTCGCAGGGCACCATCGCCCCCAAGCCTGAGCGCCCTCCCCCGGCCATCCCCATCGACTACAAGTGGGCTCAGGAGCTTGGCATGATCCGCAAGCCTGCCGCCTTCATCTCGACCATCTCCGACGAGCGTGGCTCCGAGCTCATGTACTCGGGCGTCAAGATCTCCGAGGTCTTCGAGTCCGGCATGGGCATTGGTGGCGTTCTCTCGCTCCTCTGGTTCAAGCGTCGTCTCCCCGCTTACTGCACCAAGTTCATCGAGATGGCTCTCATGCTCACGGCCGACCACGGACCTGCCGTCTCCGGCGCGATGAACACGATCATCACCTCGCGTGCGGGCAAGGACCTCGTCTCGTCGCTCGTCTCTGGTCTCCTCACCATTGGTGACCGCTTCGGTGGTGCCTTGGACGACGCTGCCAAGACCTTCTCGCAGGCCAAGGACCGTGGGCTCACCCCTCGCGAGTTCGTCGACGAGATGCGTCGCGGCAACAAGCTCATCCCTGGTATTGGCCACAAGGTCAAGTCAGTAACTAACCCGGACTTCCGTGTTCAGGTCCTCGTCGAGCACGTGCGCAAGGAGTTCCCCGCCCACTCCATGCTCGACTACGCTCTGGCTGTCCAGGCCGTCACGACGGCGAAGAAGGACTCCCTCATCCTCAACGTCGACGGCGCCCTGGCAGTCTGCTTTGTCGACCTGCTGCGCGACTCGGGTGCCTTCACCCGTGAAGAGGCCGACGAGGCCATTCAGATCGGCACTCTCAACGGTCTCTTCGTCATTGGTCGCTCCATCGGCTTCGTCGGACACCACCTCGACCAGAAGCGTCTCAAGGCGCCTCTGTACCGCCACCCTGCCGACGACATCTTCGTCGACATGCCCATGCGCGTCCTCGCCAAGGGCAAGTAAGCCGGTGCCCCACGCACGGCGTGAGATAGTGCTACGGTCTCTTCTCCCTCTATACTCTCCTTCTCGTATTTTCACCTTAGACACTTGCGATCGACGATTGAGAAATACAAAATCTAGCCAGCGATTCGCACGCCTGGACGACTCGCGTGCTTTCTGTCGGCGACTAGACTGACGGTGGGAAAATCACCGATCCGAGGCAGAGAGTCCAAGACGCACGCATCGGACTTTGACCCCGTCTTGAGCCGCCCGCCCGCCCCCTTGCCCTGCCGCCGTTTCGCAGCCGCCCCAGTCGTCGATTGGCGGACCGTCGAGTGCGAGGTTGCAGTTGGTCGAAGCAAAGCAAAATTGCCCGGGTGAACTCGACACAAGGCGTTCTAGCTCGAAAGTCGAGGGAGATAGGAGCACGCAGCTGTGACTGCGCCATTTCTTCCTTCTCCTCCTTACCACTATCACGCCACAACGAAGTAGAGCAACCATGTCCGAGCCTCAATCCCCTTCAAAGAAGAGCTTTTTTGGCCTTGGAAAGGAAAAGAAGGAGGGAAGTGGATTGAAGACGCCCACGCACGAGGTGAGTTCGCAAGCCGTTGACGACAACAGTTGCGGTGTGATGCTCACCCTCCTTGTACTCGTGCCATGCGCTACTGCAGATCGCCCAAACTCCTGCCCTCGAGTCGGCCAACCCTCTTGAGAAGCACAACATCCCTTCTGAGGCTAGGCAGCAGCAGATCGTTGGACAGACTGGAGAGGGGTGAGTCTGAGCCAACACACCGCCATCTCAGCAGGCTTTCCCAGTATACTCATGCACTCCTCTCGCGCCTCTCCCTTCCCGCGCAGCGTCACCAAGGAGTCATCGATCCTCATCGCAATCGACGGAACCGAGGCAGGAGACAAGGCCTTCCACTACCTCCTCAAGAGCAAGGTCCTCTCTACCAACGCTCACATCTTCATCGTTACCATCCTCCCCGCCAATGTGCTCTCTGGCCCTTGGGTCTCCGGCCCGCTGTCCATCGACACAAAGCGCCAGAATGAGATGCTCAAGGCGCTGAGGGAGCAGGCTCTGCAGAAGCTGACTCCGTACAGGGACCAGCTGAGGGAGGCCGGGTACGAGACTGTGAGTTGCGCGCCTTGCGCTTGTTGCTCCAAGTCATCTCCATACTGACCCCTCAACCCCACATCCCGACTCGCTCGCGCAGACCCTCCACGTAGCGCACGGCGACCCTCGCCAGACGATCGTGCGCGTCTCGTCCTACCACAAGGTCGACCTCGCCCTCGTTGGCAAGCGTGGCAAGAAGGGCATCTCCGGCCTTACGGGCGGCAGCACCAGCTCGTACATTGTCAACCACAGCCCTTGCCCTGTGCTTGTCATCAAGTAGAGGTGGTGCTGTCGTGACTTGAACGGAGCAGACGAGGGGCCTCGAGGGAGGAAACACTAGACGACGAGCAGGCGATTGCTCGCAAAGCAGATGATGGCATAGAAGTACCACAGATGACTGGTTGGGCAGCTCTGGTGGTCGATTAGATCTTCGAATTGCTTTTCCTTCGAAATACCACCTATCAATCCCACCTCTCCGCTCCGCGGGCTACTCGTTAGCTAGCAATCCTCGCACTGCCTCGCCTTGGTCTCAGCCTGCTCTGCAGCCGATTGCGTAGCCTCTTTCGTCGTCACGGGCTCTGCAGTTCCCTTTTTATCTGAATGTCCCAGCGATGCTCCGGGCGAGATGATATCCCTCACGAGCTGTTTCTACATGGGAGAAGCGCAGCGTCAGCTTGTTTGCCCGGTAGCGTGAAGAGAGGAATCGGGCGCGCTGCTCACCAGCTCCTTCATCTCTGGAAAGCGCCCCATAGTCTTCCTGTCGTATATGCATGTCGCTTTCACCTCCTCACCTGCCCCTTGCCCCTCATTGGGACGATGGTACACCCACACCCTGAACCTGCCCGCCGAATCCTCTTCCACCTTGGGCAGGATGGCTACGCAGCTGAGTGATGCTGAGCCATACTTGCCACCTTTTTCCTCCTCTTGACCGGCTGAAGGCGCTGGCTTTGGTCCAAAGGTGACAAGCAGCTCAGTCTGTGTCCACGAAGCACGATGCTGCCATCGACAGCGATCGCAGTATTCTATTGCGATAGAGTTGGGCGGAAGGTGGAGGGTGGACGGGGGTTGAAATGAGGAGTAGGTCGATGGAAGGGCAGAAGATGAGGCAGCTGCGCTGGTCGTTGCTGACGAAGAGGGGCCCGAGCTGCTCATGTTCGGGCTGCTGTTGAGGCTGAGCAGGCACAACGGCGAGATGTGAGGGTGAGGAGACGAGATAGCCAAATCTCTCTGGCTGCCGCTTGGGCGTAGCAGTGGAGGCTCGCGCCAGTCCGCGTCTGGTCTCACGTGGCGCTCAGTCGAGTCTCAGAGCCAGATGCAACCGGCACTCGTATCCGCCTCAGCCTCGGGTCTCAGCTTCCTTCCTTCCTCACCAACACCTCACCAAGCTCGCGCAGGATGGCATCAACCTCCCGCCTCCCGCCCACAGCATGGGATTCGGCCCGCCGCACGGCTCGCAACCTCGAATCGCAGCTAGACGCCAAGCTCACCCAGTACTCCAGCCTCGCCTCCGCAATCGCGCGTGGGGAGGATGGCGCGTCTTCATCCTCCGCCCCGGCCTGGCCATCATCGAATCACAAGGACGCCCTTCTCGAGCAAGGAGACGCCTCTCATCCACCAGCAGCAAAGGCTCAATCGCTAGAAAGCGAGATTACTTCCCTACTCTCTTCCCTGTCCTCCTCCCTCTCTACCCTCTCCCACTTCCTCGACGATCCGGAGATCCCGCCGAGTCCGGTTCAGCATCACGCTGTTCAGCGACATCGCGAAGTGCTCGCGGACTTTGAGCGAGACTTTCGTCGGTGTAGGGATAATGTCAGACATGCGTTGGACAGGCGAGAGCTAGTTGGCCGGGTACGAGGGGATATTGATGCATATAGGGCTGCGCAGGTGGGGAGCGATGAGGACCGATTGCTCGCTGAGAGGGGCAGGTTGGATAACTCGCATAGCATGATCGACGGGACGCTCGAGTGAGTGGCGTGCTTCCTCTCACCCCAAATGACTCCGCCCGGCTCACCTCCTCAACCCATTCCTCGCAACGCAGACAAGCCTACGCAACTCTGACCGACTTCCGCGGCCAACGCCAGATGCTCAATAACGTCACTGCCCGTATGAGCAATACGGCTGCTCAGGTTCCGGCGCTGAACGGGATCATGACGATGATCGGACGCAGAAGGAGGAGGGACAGTATAGTGATGGGATGCATCATTGGATGCGGGACCGTATTGCTGCTCATGTACATCACACGATGAGCTGCGCGTGGAGGTCGAGGCATGCAATCATGATACCAAGCAGAGCAAGCAAAGAGAATCAAAGCCTCGCTCGCTCCTTTGACTCCTTGTCCCTCGCCATTCTCTGCGCCTGTGCCGCCTTGAGAAGCGCATACATGCTCTGCAACCTAGGCATCTCCAGGCCCCTCTCCCTCGCTATCCTAACTGGGTTGCCCAAGATGACCTCCAGCTCCATAGGCCGTCCCGCCTCCCAATCCAGCAGCATGCTCGGTTTTGCAGCCTTATCGTTCCGCTCGGTACTCTTGACTATCTTCTCCGGCCTCGCCAGGTGATCGGGGAAACGCTCCACGTTTAGTACTCGCGGGCCAACGGAGAAGATCTCTGCCATACATCCTTCGATGTGCCTTCTCAGCTCGCCTGCCTCATCGAGGACCATGAGCGCATTACCCAACCCGCCGGATAGGACGGCAGAAGGATTGAAGGCGGCATTGATGGTCAACTTGTGCCAGCGGATCAGCTGCAGCTCCTTCTCACTGTGCGGCTCTGCGTCTTTGATACCGCCTGCTGACCACCAGGAGCAGAGCTGCTCTGTTGCCTCTTTTCCACGTTGCGCCAGAGAAGAAGAGGTATCGTCCCCGACTCCATCCGTATAAGGTCCAAGTGATATCCTTGTCCATCGATTCTGCGTGATCTGCCCGTGCGAGGTCTGTTCGGCGCTAATGACTGTTACGCAAGAGACTACCGGATTGCTAGGGAAGCGACTGCGGTGAGGTTGCTCGATGCCTACCCCATTTTGGATGAGGGAAACGACCGTACGCCCCTCGCTGACCAGCGGAGCGATGGAGGCCGAATCGTCCACCTGATCTGGGAGCGCTTTTGTGGTCACGACGACGTGCTGCCAGCCTCCGAGCGTTTTGCCGTCCTCAGCAGCCTCAGCAATACTGCCATATGCGCGATGAGGGGTAAAGTGATACTCTCCAAAGTCGCGCGTCTTGAGATGGACGCCCTTAGCCTTGATCGTGGGATAGTTGGATCGGCAGACTAGAGAGACGAGGACGCCACGTTCGGGAGAGTGAAGGCGGGACGCGTAGAAACAGCCGACGGCGCCTGCACCTACTACGAGGATGTGGGTGGGTTGTGAGGAGGAGCTACTCGCCATGCTTGAGGGGATGTGAGGTGAGAAAGAAAGGCGAATGGAAGGGGCAAGGAGGATGTGAAGTGGATCGGCGTCCGGCCCGCATCGGCAATGCCGGCAGCGCGAGTCGAGCGCTCGAGCCACGCCCCGACTCAATGTCTGTCCGCCCTTGAACAACTTCGTTACATGAGCTCGCTCGTACGCTCCGCATTGTTTCTCTCCGGGCCCAATCAATCACCATGTCCTCTCATCCGACGGATCCTCTTCCCTCTTCAGACGACCTCACCAAAGCCAAGTCATGCACTCTGGTGAACGCCGAAGGCAAGGAGCATGCCTTTGGCTCTCTCCTCTCCACCTCACCTGACGCAACGGACATCATCCTCTTTGTCCGCCACTACCACTGTGGGGCCTGTCTCTCCTTTTTGCAATCCTTCTTCTCACACCCAGAGGCACAGAGCTACAACGTCGTAGTCATTGGGCACGGTGATCGCACTCTGATCCCCGCGTACGTTCAGAAGGTCCAGAGTGGCGTAAAGGACGGTGCTTCTCCGCCGAGCATTCGTGTCTACTCTGACCCGACGAAATCACTCTACCATTCCCTCGGATTCACACGTCGCAACCTCAAGCTCGGGGAGAAAACGCCAGAGTACTATGGAGAGGGCAAGGGGCACACGGGAATGGTTCTCGGGTCGATTGTGGATATGGTCAAGAGTGGGCCGAGCGCGATTTGGAAGAGTGGAGACTTTGCGCAGTTGGGCGGGGAAGTGGTGATCAAGGGGAATGAGGTGGTCTATGCGCACTATATGGAGACTACGACTGATCATACGGAGGTTGCGGAGCTGTTCAGGAGCGCGGGGGAGTCGCATGGGGAGAAGTGAGCAGCATGAGGGTGCGAGGGGGAGAGAGGGGCGCAGCGATGCTCGATGTCGACAAGACCGAACTACGATACCCATCAATTACACCTTGACGGCCACCGCGACCTGGTCTGATTGTCCCTCCCCCTCCGTCTCTCTTGCCTTCACCACGCCCTCCATCGCCCTCAGCCCCTCTCTCCCCCACCCAACCATTTCATCCCAATTATCGGGCAGTTCCACCTTCTCCAATGGAAACATCTCGATGAAGCGCAGCGCACTCGCGGTGCTGGGTAGTTGGCCCGGTTGCGCCCTTGCCGCATTCACCGTTGCCCCTGGAGAGGAAGACGAGGCGAATGCGCGATACTCGACGCATATGCTGGCGAAGGACCTCCGTTGCATTCGTCGGAGGCAGCCTACCACGAGTGACGTCTGAGCCAGGCCGGATGGATCGCAGATGAGTGTTGGGGAGGTGGCAGAAGTGAGGAGGAGCGTGATGAGGGAGAGAGTCATGAGCGCGTCGGCACTCTCTTGCTGTTCCGCAGCCTCCTCGCTTTTCTCATCCGGGCTGGCCTCTCTGCCCTTGTCCCGCCTCTTTGACCTTGCCGCATGTCTGGACGCAAATCTCCTGAGCGCCTTGACCTCTCCCTCCTCCGCAATAGAGCGGGCCCTCCAGACTTTTGGGCCCGTTAGGTCCCACTGGATGAGATTGAGGTCGAGCTGGTGTGCCAGCTTGAGCAATGCGCAGGGAAGCAGTGAGGGCGAGAGGTATACCAGTGTGCGTAGGGAGATGGAGTGCAGGAATGCCACAAGCGGAGAGGGGGAAGGGTTCGGTATCGATGGGGAGAGGTGGGACGTCGGAGAGGAAGGAGGATAGAAGGAGGTTTGGCTGCGTGATGGATGTCGAGCGCCAACATGGTCCGAGTAGCGATCGTCGACTTCGCTGGCCCTTCGAGCGTCTAGTGATGGCATGCGAGCATTTGAAGAGCCATTGGACCCCGATGTTGAGGCGGGCGCAACATGCTGTCTTCTCCTCGTTGCAGCCTCCTCTTCTGCCCAGGCTTCGTTCAGCGCCTCCTCGAGTCCGATGGCTGAGCAGCGATGTAGCCCAGGCATGACCAGCGAGTAGAGCGGCGGTGGCGTGAGTGGAATGGCATGTTGCGGCGATGGATGCCGTGAGGGACCGGCTGTTGGAGAGGCCATGGATGTGGAGCGAGAGAGGCAGAGTGACAAAGACAACGTCGAGGCGTTGGCCAAATGCACGTCGAGCCCGAGTGCACGGAAGCAAGCACGTGGCGCGTCCAACCAACACTCGGCAGCCAATGCTCGCGTCCTTTCTTGCCTTCCTTCCTTTCACCCTCTGAGGAGCCTGTGTGGCCCATCATGGCTTCGATGCAGCACCTCGCGTCGCTTTCGCTACCTTCGAGCTCAGCAGCGTCAAGCTCGGGTCCCGGCGCGTCTCGTCACCACATGCTCCCCTCCTCCCTCTCGCCGGCCATGGACCTCGCCCTCGTCTTCACAACCACGGCCCCTTCAGCCGCCGCGCCAGCAGCAGCCCCTACTCTCCCGAACCAAGCCGGCCTGTCAGCAGCACAGCGCCTCATTCAGCAGCGAATGGCCATGATGCGGGCAAGAGCCGCAGCAGCAGCAGGCCTGGCCACCTCTTCAGCATCGGGCGAGGACGCGAGTGGACCTGTGAAAGGGCAGCCGGTACAGATGACCCTCTGGCGTACAGGCAGTGGGACCGAGGTGGTATGGCAGAAGACTGTGACCGTTCCTGATGCTCTCTTCGGTCGAGATGGCGCGACTTCATCATCGTCTCGCCCCCATCAGACTTTGGAAGTCGCTGGCATGCAATGGAGTCCCGAAGGACGTCGTATCGCCCTACACATCATTGCCTCACGCGCAGAATCGTCTGGCAAATCAATCATCTCGCACTCTCTCCTGGCGACATACAACATCCAAAATGGCACGCTTCTCAAACTCATACCGCTCTCGCAAGCTGCAAGCCCAGACCTCCTGCCCCGCAAGCCTGCCGTCCTAGCCTGGACAAAACTCCACAATCGTCGCTCCCCGTACACGCGCAGCGCCCGGAGTCTGCGACACGGCATCGTTGTGTCAGGCGTTGCCTCCTACCTTGAAGCACGGAGTAAAGGCAGCGCCGGTCCGGGAGGACATGCACGCTTCCAGCAATACGCGGCCGGCGGCAGTGGCAAGGGCAGCGGGCGCGAGCAAAGGGACATTGATTCGCTGCTCCCCTCGCTCAAGGGGCTGGACTCGGAGCATGCTGCGGCGCAAAGTGGGGAGGAGGATGAGGAGGGCGGAGATTACCTGCGCGGATGGTATGCACAGCCCGAAGATCAGGAGTTGAGCATGCTCGCTGTTCCGGGGTACAAGGATGGGAGGCAAGGGATCCATCTGCTCCTCTACGCACGGATACCAATCGCGTTCGTTCCCTTGGAGGCGCAGGCGAAGCTTCTGGCAGCGCACATACTTCCCGGAGACGATGAAGGCGACGATCAAAGAGGAGGCTTGCTCATGCAGAGCAGAGGCGGGGACTCTCCCTCCCTTTTCCATCACGTCGTCCGCCTTCCTCACCTCAGCAACCCAACCGATTCCCTACTACGTTTGATGTCCGAGCTTCACGCCTCCTCCGCTCAGCTATTAGACCACGCCTGCATGCTGCGGCTAGTCTTTTCGTCCCTCACCACTCCAGCACCCGCCGACCTGCGCTCCCTCTCAGAAGCTCAGTTGGCCTCCCTGCCGCCTCTACGGCGCTTCACCTGGACTCTGGCCCGCCTAGCAGCCGCACAAGACGAGAACGTCAAAGCCTCCATCGTGACCGCCCTGGCGACAGGAACGTACACGGCGATGGTAGAAAGCATGCTGCTCAACACCTTCAGCGAGAGCAAGTGGCGCTTGGAGCGCGATGCCATAGTAGAGGCATACAAGGTCGTCGAGTTTGTAGCGGCTGAGCTGCTTGCTACTTGTAGCGATACGATCTCGCAGCTGTGCGAGCTCAAGGGCTGGGCAGGGCTTGGGGACTGCCCACTTCTGGCGCCATGCGTGGATGAGCAGGGAGCCTATCTCGAACGTCAGATCAGCGCCATCAGCCTTGCGCACGCCTCGGCCTTGCAAATCGCGCAGTACGCTCAGGGAGAGCGACTCGCCTGGGACGAGATGGACAAGTGGGTGCGATGGGAGCGCGACAGGCTCGAGGGGATCAAGAGCGATAACCAAGATCCGCTTGACGCCAAGACGTTCGACCCTGTGGTGGTTACGGAGCTTGTGATGCGCGAATTTAGCTGCAAAGAGCTGACGTGGATATTGCTTGGCGTGAGGGATGAGGGCGGGGCACTCGATGCTGGGAAAGAGGATGGAGAGGGAGATGAGACTGAGGAGAGCTTTCAGGTCGCGAGGCGGCATGATGAAGGCGGGGCCGAGCACAACGAATCGACTGCCGAGGACACCCCAGATGCCGGCTTGTCTATGGCAGAGAGTAAGGGCAGCAAGACCCGCCCCTCACTTCACGCCTCGCTCGAAACGTCCCTGGACTGGCTACGCACCGGGAAGGACTCCCAAGCAGCAGTTGCACCGCCAGTCGCCCCTCCTCGGCAAGCAGACCCCTTTGAGCACCTCTTCCAATCCGGTCATTTGCCTAACAGCGACGATCGCCCGGCTGTCTACGCGCAGCAACCGCTCGAGAAGTCACTCCGCAGCAGCGTACTCGCGATCAAGGCGGCGTTCATGGGAGTAAGTGAGAGGATATCGGAGGAGTGCGAGATTCTGTTCAAGCACAGGGAGACGGAGGCTGACCTTCACGAGGACAAAGAGGACGACGATGCGATTGTCAGTCTGCCAACTCCGCGAAGTCAGTCCGTTGAGGCAGACGGGTCATCGCGCAACGTGCATGCGCGCAGCATCGTAGGCTCGGGCTCTGGTCGACTGATCACGGCGATCCTCGTCTTGCCTGAGGGGCAGACGATCCTTTTGAAGTGGCACGACATAAGTGAAGGTGCTAATGGCCAATCCACCGGGCTGAAAATGCGACTACGCAGCTCTTTCATCGAGCGCATGGAGATCATGGACGAGGAGCGCCTCTTTTGCGTTTGCAAGGACGCACCCTCGACGCCGAACAGTGCCGCCGTTCGCTACCTGGAATGCTTCTCCCTATCGACCCTCTACTCCATGGCTCAGAGCTTGGCAGGCAGCGAGCTAGAGCGGGACGCCCTCGAGGCTCACGGAGCCCTGCTGTATCGTCAGACGTTGGGTGCCGCAGAAGAGTGGAAGGGATCCATCGCACTCAGCAGTGGAAGGAACACGGCTGGCTTGTTGCAGATCAAGAAGGGGGAGCCTGCGGCAGCGAGCACAGCGACGCTGGTTCTATGGGACGTGAGCGCTGCGGAAGGCGAAGAAGATGAGACGATGCAATCTTGATATTGAGCGCGTCGGCCGCGTAGAGGTTCGTCGACTGACTGCAATGCACTTGCGATGCAATGCGTTGCGTTGCGTTTACGTTGACGAATGCGATTGCCGAGTGATTGCGGTAGATCGATTGTTCCGCTTCTGGAGAGGACAGCGCTGCGTTTGAGCGTCCAGTCATCCATCCTCTGTCTCGCCCATCTCGTTGCGACTCGCGGTCTCGATCTTCGCGGTACGATCCATGCACTCTGGACGAATCTCACCGTGGGGATTGGGCTGTTGGACTGGCGCTGCTGCCCTCTAAATCTCAGCCGCGTCTCCACCTTTTTCTTGCCCTGCGTCATGCGGGGCCTCTAGCAGTGCAGGGCGGCGGCGTCGAGGCCGAGGGAGGGCCAGCGTCAGGCAGGGCAGCGCGGCGCCCCACGCTAGGCTGGGGCTAGGCGTGGGCTAGGCGCGAGCTGCTAGCTGTCGAGTAGAGTGAAGTGAAGCAGAGCTCTCTCAGGGCCAGGGCCAGACGCCTGAGAGCGTGACGCGCCCGGGCCTTCTTCCTATTCGAGCGAGTAAGAGCAACTCAAACCCACATCACCGATCGACTGGCCTGGCCGCCTCCACTGCCGCTTGCCCCACGCTCCCTCACTTCTTTTCCTATTTTGCCAACCGCATTACCATTACCTCCAACACTCTTCACACCGTCACCTCTACCTCACAGCCTATTGCCGCCCTTCCATCTGGCTAGCACCCATTAACGTGCCCTCGCAACTTCACTTGCCAGCATGTCGTCGTCATCGGCTCCGCCTATGCGAGATGTGCATAACCACTTGCTCTTCGAGTGCGCTTGGGAGGTAGCCAACAAGGGTGGGTGCAGCGTGCGTGGTATCGATACAACCGAGAATAGCAGCTGACCGTCTCGCTCCTTGCCCACAGTCGGAGGTATCTACACCGTCATCAAGACCAAGGTGAGTGCCGACGAGCATAGGCAGCCCGCTCGAGCATGAGCATGGAGCTGACCTGCCTTCTCCCTCTGCGCTCTGACAGGCCCCTGTGACAGCCGCCGAGTATGGCGATCGCCTCACCCTCATTGGTCCCCTCAACTACAAGACGGCTCCTATGGAGGTCGACCCCGTCGAGCCAGACAACGAGCCTCTCCGCCTTACCCTCGAGTCCATGGCTTCACGCGGCGTCAAGTTCCTCTACGGTCGCTGGCTCATTGACCGTGCCCCTCGAGTCCTACTCTTCGACACCGGCAGCATGTACTCGAAGCTCGACGAGTGGAAGGGCGACCTCTGGAACTCGGCCGGTATTCCGACGCCTCAAAATGACCACGAGACAAATGAGACGCTCGTCTTTGGCTACTTGGTTGCTTGGTTCCTGGGAGAATTCGCAGTCAGAGAGAGGCAGAAGGCCATCGTGGCGCATTTCCACGAGTGGCAGGCTGGCCTGGCTATCCCGCTTTGCAGGCAGAGGCGAATCGATGTCACGACCATCTTTACTACGCACGCTACGCTCTTGGGAAGGTACCTGTGCGCGGGAAGCGTCGATTTCTACAACAACTTGCAGTACTTTGACGTGGACCACGAGGCGGGCAAGAGGGGCATCTATCATCGTTACTGTGAGTGCTCGAGCGACGATGCAGGCGATAGGATCAAAGAGCTCACAACCTCCTCCCTTCGCGCACAGGCATCGAGCGAGCAGCGGCTCACTGCGCAGACGTCTTCACGACCGTCTCTCACATCACAGCCTACGAGAGCGAGCACTTATTGAAGCGTAAGCCGGACGGTGTGCTCCCGAATGGCCTCAACGTCGTCAAGTTCTCGGCCATGCACGAGTTCCAGAATCTCCACGCCCAGGCAAAGAACAAGTGCGTACGAGAAGCGTGCCCGCGAGCGATGTGAGGGCGGGGATGACGCTGACCTCTCTGCCTGCGCCTCGTAGGATCGCCGAGTTCATCAAGGGCCACTTCTACGGCCACTACGACTTTGACCTTGACAACACGCTCTACTTCTTCACTGCTGGCCGATACGAGTACCGCAACAAGGTGAGCACAAAGCGCTGAACCCGCTCAGACCACAGCGAGCACGCGGCTGATTCATTCTTCCTGACACGCACACGCAGGGAGTCGACATGTTCATCGAGGCGCTGGCCCGCCTCAACTACCGCCTCCAAAAGGCTGGCAGCAAGACGACGGTCGTCGCCTTCATCATCATGCCCGCAGCCACCAACTCGTACACCATCGAAGCGCTCAAGGGCCAGGCGGTGACAAAGCAGCTCCGCGACACCGTCGAGCAGATCCAGGCACGCATCGGCGAGCGCCTCTTCGAGAGGACAGCAAGGTACCAAGGCGAAGCTCATGGCGCCGATCTCGTGGACCCCGCTACGCTGCTTTCCGAGTCGGACAAGATCCTGCTCAAGCGCCGCATCTTTGCCCTCAAGCGCAACTCGCTCCCTCCCGTCGTCACACACAACATGGCAGACGACGCCAACGACCCCATCTTGAACCAGATCCGACGCGTTCAGCTCTTCAATCGCCCGCAGGACCGAGTCAAGGTCATCTTCCACCCTGAATTCCTCAACGCCAACAACCCAATCCTGGGTCTTGACTACGAAGAGTTCGTGCGAGGCTGTCACCTGGGCGTCTTCCCATCCTACTACGAGCCCTGGGGTTACACGCCAGCCGAGTGCACAGTCATGGGCGTACCGAGTATCACGACAAACCTGTCTGGGTTCGGCTGCTTCATGGAGGATCTTCTCGAGACGCCAGAGCAGTACGGTATCGGGATCGTGGACCGTCGTACATGCTCAGTAGAGGAGTCCGTTGAGGGACTCGCGTCCTCGATGGAGAAGATGGCGCTCATGAACAGGCGACAGCGTATCGCGCTGCGCAACCGTACAGAGAGGCTGAGCGATCTTCTCGACTGGAAGAAGCTAGGCCTCGAATACGCCAAGGCTCGTCAACTCGCGCTTCGTCGCGCCTACCCGGACTCCTTTGCGCAGGAAGACGACGAGGATGGCGGGCTTGGCTACTTCGACGAGTCCAACAGCAAGGTACCACCTCCCGCGTCTATCCCGGGCAGCCCTCGAGTCCGCACGCCGGGCGACCTGGCTACCCTCACGGAGGACATGCAAGGGCTGGGCACGAGTGACTACCGTGGCTCTGCGGCCTTTTGGCAAGCGATTGGCAAGAACGACGATGAGGACGAGGAGATCTTCAAGTTCCCCCTCGTCATGAAGCAACGTCATCGCGGTAGCTCGGTCGGGTCTGCTTCTGGAGTCTCGACGCCGGGCTTGTTGGGCGGCAAGACTTTGAGTGCTACGGATTTGGATAGGGCGGACGAGGCTTTGAGCCAGCATCAGAGCGGGGTGAACGGGAACGGTAGGAACGGGCATTGAGGTAGAAATGGGCGGCTAGCGTATGCATGGGCGCGGGCGTGGTTCCGCGTGAAGATCGGTCGAAAGGTAAGGCGACGACGGCTATAGGCGCAGCGAGGCGACTTTGTGCCCATGCCCCTCCTTCTTCTTCTGCTCTGCTCTGCTCTATTCACTGCTGCGGCCGGTACGCTATCGTTGACTTGATCTTTTTGAACATATTTTAATGCAGTCTCTCCAATGCAGTCTCTCCAGAGCCCATGTTTCCTTTACCATCGCGCTGGGTCGGCCCATCCTTTGCTTCTGCTTGACCGCCTCCTTGCATCGGGATGCTCTCTTGTCGAGCTGCCTGCCCGCCTCATCTCACCCCACCCATAATATCTCGGCCCTTGGCTCTCGCCGGGCGGCGGCCTCCTGCGTCTGCATTGTCGTCGTCGTCCTTTGTGGCCGAGCCTCGTGGCCCACAGAAGTGTCGACGAGGCCCGGCTAAGACGGCGGCTACTTACCACGACTTTTTGGTCTTCGACTGGGCAGTACCCCGGCACTAGCGAGAGAAGCGGGGTCGATTTAGTTGGACGAAGCGAGGCTCTAGGGGGGAGGTGAAGTGTTGCATTGTTTAGCTGGGAGTTTTCTCATGCCGGCCAAGGAGAGAACAGACGAGACGCTAAAAGGAAGGGGTACTTCGGACCAATTGGAGACAGAGGTGCATTGTGCTGACCAAGTGATGTGATGGATGGTAGTGGTGAACAAAGAGAATGGTATTGCAAGGGCGCATCATTGCAATTCGACGACGATGAGCAACGACGAGGGCCGCAATCTTTTTTGGCGCTAGCATTGCGACGTCGATCTCCATTTTGAAGCGGAGCGGAGCACCGTCGTCTTCTGGTTCGCCCATCGGACGGACGGACGGACGGACGGAGCGAGGGACGGCTGGTCACCCTGAGCTGAGCCTGGCTTTGCTCGGCCGCTTGAGTGGGCGAGCGGACGGAGTCAGATGCACCAGGGCCAGGGAGACGAGGGTGGCTGGTGCTGCTGCTTGCTGCTGCTCCTGGCTGCTTGCTGGGTGTGGTGGACGTCCTCCCATGGGACTGATTGAGCCGGCATTCAATGAAACGTCTCATCTTCTCCTTCTCCTAACCACATTGGATTGCTCATTCACAGCATCACCCGCTCTTTGTTGCCCTCGTCGCTGTCAACTGCATAATCACCCCTTTGCAGTGGGCGGGTGACTGTCGTTGTCAAGTCACCCTCGTGAGGCACGCGGCGCTGCACGCACTGCCGCCCATCGACGACGACCGTCTCGACGGATCTTGGCGTACCGTCCTCCGCCGGCTCAATCAACCAATCATCCTCACGCGTAACTCGAGACGCAAACTACTACCGTCATCATCATCGCTGTGAATCGTCCCCCTTGCGCCCGCTTTGCCAACCCCTCCACGCTAGGCAGCGGCGTGGCATCGAGCCGCTCCTGGCCATGCCCATCCTACAGGGGATCGCTGCAGCCTCCTCTCCACCTCAGCACGCACAGTACAGCGGCGGCGGCGGCGGCGCCGGCGCAGGACCAAGCGCATTCAACAATGGCTCGCAGCATCACATCTACCAGGCCCAGCTTCAGCAGCAGAGACCGCAACAGCATCAGCAGCAGCAACATCAATATCAGCAACAGCAGCCATCCTATGCCCAAGCAGGCCCATCTTCGCAGCCAGCCGCGTCAACGCTGACGGCGCCCACCACCGCAGCATCCCTGATGCGAGAGGGCCCCCGCGACTTTACTGTCATCAAGGCAGTCGGAGATGGGTCCTTCGGCACAGTTTGCTTGGCGGATTGGAAAAGCCCATTGCCCAGCGGCACGATGCTGAGTCCGATGCAGCACCCAACGACGAGGCCAGAGTACGTTGGCAAGAGGCTGGTGGCGATCAAGAGGATGAAGAAGCCATTCAAATCGTGGAACGACTGCATGAGGTTGAAGGAGCTCAAGGTGAGCAACGGCGGCGCAGAAGTTGCTACCAGGGAAGTGAGCTGACATTATATCCGCCCTCGCAGTCGCTCCTCGATATCCCTCATCACCCCAACATCATCCCACTCTACGACGCCTTCCTCGACCCGACGTCGAAAGAGCTCCACTTCGTGTTCGAATGCATGGAGGGCAACCTCTATCAGCTGACCAAGTCCCGAAAAGGACGTCCATTGGCAGGAGGTCTCGTCGCCTCCGTCTTCAAGCAGATCATTCAAGGTCTTCACCACATTCACAGCCATGGCTACTTCCATCGCGACATGAAGCCAGAGAACCTCCTAATCACTACGACGGGGCTCGACGACTACCCAGCCAGCAAGCTAGGCGCACCGCCCGAGCGAGACGTCATCGTGATCGTCAAGCTCGCCGACTTTGGACTAGCAAGGGAGACAGCCTCTGTCCCTCCGTACACCGAGTACGTCTCCACGAGGTGGTACCGAGCGCCAGAGGTGCTGCTGCGCTCGCGCGACTATTCCAACCCGGTCGACATGTGGGCGCTGGGCACGATTCTAGCTGAGCTAGTCAATCTCAAGCCACTCTTCCCCGGCGAGAGCGAAGTCGATCAGGTGACGCAAATCTGCGAGGTCCTTGGCGATCCTACGGCCGACTACGGTCTTGACTCCAGGGGCAGGGTCAGAGGAGGTGGGCCATGGGAGAGGGGGATCAGGATGGCAGCGAGTGTAGGCTTCCAGTGGCCGCGGGTGAGTACGCGCGCGCGAAGAGTACCGAATGGTCCTGGACGCTGACATGCTGCTGATTCGTCGTCCCGCGTGCAGACACCACCAATCAAGTTTGCGAGCCTTTTCAGCTCGCGCGTTCCCATGGAGCTCATTCAATGCATTGAAGACCTCCTCAGATACGATCCAACACGCCGCGCAACCACAGCAGACTGCATCGAGCACCCCTACTTCTCGCAAATTGCACCGCGCCTCCTGCCTATCAAGGGTCGAGCACCGCAGCAGCCAGCTCGAGTACCTGCGCCGCTCGGCGTCGACCCTACGGCAGCTCGTCAGGGCCTGCCTCCTTCGCACTCTCACATGGCTGCCAGCGCTAGGCCAGCCTTTGGCGAGGCGCCCCAGCAGCAGCAGCAGCAGCAGCAGCAGCAGCAGCAGCAGCAACGTATTCCCTTCTACCGCCCTCCGCCGCAAAACGTCGAGGACTCGCTGCCGATCTACCGCGGTGGTGCCGCTGAACAGCAGTATCCGAGCGTTCCCGAGTCGGTCTCCATGAACTCGATGAATAGCCAGCAGAGCAGCGGCATCCCCCAGCGTAACGACATCGGAGAGTTTGCTGCTGGCGTTGGTGCCGCCGCTCCCTCCAACGGTGCATGGCTCTCCCCTCCCGCCCAGGGCTCTCGCAATCCTTCATTCTCTCTCACGCGTCCCACGCAGCAACAACTTGGCGTCGCAGCATACAGCGACGGCTACTCGCGGACCTCGTTCGAGACTGCATCTCCAGCAGCAGCATCTTCCGCAGCGCCCACTTCGTCAGATCCCAAGAAGGCAAAGAAAGAAGCGGACAAGGCTGCGAAGCAGGCAGAGAAGGCAAAGCGTCTAGCGCAAGAGAAGGCGGCGAGGGATCGAGCGCGTGCCGTCATGCAGAAGCGCAACCAGATCTTAGCCTCGAGTACCGTCAAGGAGCAAGTGGAGTGGCTGTCGAGCTCGTCACCGCCTGGCAGGCAGAGCGACAAGTCGAGGGGTAAGCAGTCGACAAGTAATGCTTCATCGCAAAGCTCTCAGCCATCGGGACTCTCCCCACTGGAGTCGCCCATCTCGCCCTACAGTCCTGCAGCGCCATACTCTCCCAGCCAGTACCTTGCATCGCAGCGCGGTCCGCCGACCAATCAGCAGTTCTACGAGATGCGAGACAACGGCCGACCAATCTCGATGCAGTCGTACGCCACCGGCGACAGCGACCCGGGACCGCAAGGTCGACGTCAGATGGCTGGCTACCCCAATGAACTGCAGAGACAGGGCTCCGCTTCGAGCTTGAGCTCTGGGCTTGACATCATGGCAGCGCAGAACCAGCAAGGATACCATCCTTCTCGCCTCTACCACCCTTCACAAGCCGGCTCCTTCGACTCGTTCCGCTCAGGCGGCGGGCACAATGGCGAGAACTCGCTTGATCACCAGCTCGTCTCCAATATGGAAGCCATGACTGCAGCAGAGCGACAGTCGGGCAGCATGTCCCCCGGTCCCATTCACCTCATTGGCGGGCGCCCCTCGATCAGCCGGCAGAGCGGCAAGAGCCGTAGCAGAGCGTCTTCCATACATCGAGCAGGCTCGGCCTCTCCTTTGCACCATACAATGGCCCCTCGCTTCCATCCCTACGGCCTCCCAGGTCCGCCACCGCCGCAGTCCTCCCATTCGCAGTCGTCGTCGCATTCGCACTTCTCTGGTGGTATTCACCTCCCGTCTCTGCAGCAGAGTCTGGAAGAGGAGCGTCGTCGCAGTGGAGCTTCATCCGCTAATCGTCCAGGACAGCAGGGCGTCGCAGGTCGACGCTCATCGCAAAGTCAGACGAGGCCCACAGCTAGCCGAGGAAGCGCTTGGAGCAGTGGGGGTGGCGAGCCAGGGGTAGGTACAGGTGGCGGCGGAGCAAGCATGGGCGTCGCGTATGGCTACTCCAATTCGCCCGCAGCGGCCTCGGTCAACCTGCACTACGCTGGCGAGCGCGAGCGCGGCATAAATCCAATGTGGGGCGGTGGCGGACACGGAGCAGACACCAGCTCCTCACCAGCCGGCTACGGCCAGCAGGCGCGTCTACCTCCAATCAGTTCGCTGATGAGCGCAGCGGAGAGCAGCGAGGACAATGAAACAGTCGGGCAGCCAGACAGTGAAATGAGCGTCTACTCGTATCAGCCGACGCAGCAGCAGGTGCCGCCGCCCCACCGTCGCTAAGGAGCGGCAACATCCTCTCGTGCCTACGCTCATCGCTTCTCCCTCGACGCAAACCTTCTCTCCCATCATCAACAGATACCCGCGCGACCTTGGTTGTGCATCACGTCACTTCGCGTTGCGTGCGTCCCTCCTACTCCCCCCCTCTCTCACCAGTCCCCTCTCAGCGAAACACACATCATCCCCTCAGCAGCGCGTCGCAAGAGCAAGCACTGCAGCTTGGCTTGCTCGCCCGCTACCGCTCCGATCCTGACGCTTTCTCGCTCTCTAATACTCATCGTCTCACAACACAATCATCTGTCACATCATCAGCTCTCCTACAGCGTTCACAATGACATCAATCAATTTCAAACTCACTGCCGATTACGGACGACGAGAGGCTCAAAGATTGATAGCGATTCCGCACGCGCAGAGGTACGAAGAGGGAGAAAAGGGAGACCAACACCGGGACGCGAAGGGACACCTCACGCCTCCTCTACATTTGACCTGTGCCCATGGTCCCCATAGCCGGCTGCATCATGTGCGTGTTGGACATGCCTCCATGAGGCGCCGCGTACGTAGGGCCCTGCTGCATCCCATGAACGCCCATAGGCTGCGGGCCGCCGTACTGCTGGTAAGGGAGAGGTTGAGGAGCCTGCTGCATGTTGCCACTCTGCTTTCCGTAGTCATAGCCTTGGCTGTTGCCGGAGTCCCACTGAGGATTCGGGTCAGCTCCTCCGCCGCGGAAGCCGCCAAGGGTGCGGGGCATCTTGAGGGCGAAGATGAGGCTGATGATGCAGAAGAGGGAGACGAGGAGCCAAGTCCCCCATAGTATGCCGCCGTAGGCCGGGGCTACTTTGCTGCCGGGCGGAGGTGAGTGGGCATGGTGTAAGATGACGATGACGATGACGACGGTGCACGCGCTTGCGACGTACTTACCAGACGCCCTCGTATTTGCCGGTGAAGCGGCAGTCGTTAGTGAAGATGTTGATTTGGGTCGCCTTCGCAGCAACGGCTAGCCAGGTGATCCACTCCACCGCCAACAGACAACCCCAACCCGCAGGACCAGCTAGGAAGCGGACGGCCGTCCTTGCTGCGCCGCCTCCCTGCATCTTGTCGCCATTGCCCCAGATGAGGAGCAGGATGAGGAACAGCAGCGTGTTGACAAAGGTCCAGGCCCCGATGACAGCAGAGAAGTAGGAGCTGGCAACGAGGTTGTTCGCTCTCGCCTGGGCATTCAGATAGAGGTTCTGCAACCGTAAGGTGCGCGAAGGTCAGCAAGCCTGGCTCTCCATGCTGCAGGGATGTCCTGAACGTACTCGTTCTGAGTTGTATTCGAAGCGATTAGAGGGGTCATAGGTCTGGTTCTTGATGTAGTCGTTGACTATATTTCGAAGCTCGATAGACCTGTTCGTCAGATAGGCTGCGAGTCCCGTGACAACGAGGCTGAGCGCAAGAATGAGGATGCCCGAGGGCAGAGCGAAGGTGCGGTAGCCGCGAGTGCTGGGCATAGTCGGCACTTGAGGAGGAGAGAAACGTCGAGGGGGGAGAGAGTAGTTGCAAGTCACCAACGCCTCTTCTTAAGTAGCAAACGATGCCAGAGAGGCTACTCTACGACCACCAGGCAAGACGTGCCCGCCCGGAGGTTGAGTCGCTCGCGTCCCCATTAGCTTCAAGTCGCGTAGTTAGCGCAAAGACTAGCATGGGAGCCCACGATGCAAGTCACCGAATAAGGCCCATGGTCCGTCCGTCCTCTCGTCCGCCTCACTCAGATCCCGCGTCGTCCGAAGCGAGGGCGTGCTCGGAGATTGACGCCAACGCCATGCGGCGCCACGCCGCGCCACGCTTTCATGCCCGCTCGCCGTTTTCAAGAGGGGAGCAACAAGCTGAGAGCCACACGCTTCAAGCTGCCTTTGGCTTTGCACTCGGACAGCTGACAATATGTTTGGCAAGCTTCAAGCCAGCCTCGCGCTCCTGGTGAAAGATATGAGGCGTCGATTGAGCGACAGAGGAGCTCACAGCGGAAGGAGCAAGCGCGAGAGGGATTCCGCGATCCTCTTCGATGCTGTGTCGAGTGGAACGGCGTCACCTTGGACCTTGATAAGTGCGATCGGGCATCGTCCATGATCTCTGCGCCGCATATCGCCCGCTGCAACTTCCAGCCACCTGAGCAGGACCTCATGCTCTCGAGGCATGTTGAAACAGGCATCGTCGCTCAATCAATCCGCCGCGTCTCGCATCGACCACATTGGTGAGCTGGAGAAGATGTGAGTGGGTACCATCAGACAAGATAAAGATTGCTAGAGTACAGGATTGCATTGGCGAAAATGGCAGGCACGGGCGTATAGAGAGCAGAGACAGCAACGTCGACAAGGTGGCGATGAGACGATCACGCCGGGCCTGCTCTCATCGCCCTGCGACGCCATTGTTGCTACTGACTGCCGCGGCCGTACCGCCCATCATGGTGCCCAGCATCTCGCTCCTCCATTTGCGCTGCGCCACTTCAATCCGCGTACGCTGCGCCGCCTGATCCAATCGTGTCGTCCCGGCCAGCAAGTCGAGTGTGGCTCCCGTCGCCGCAACGCCCGAAGCGTTGGTCAGAGCGGCGATGCGCGCCTCGTCCGCCTTCACACCTACTTGAACAGCGACATCGTACAGCTCCTTGCTTGCCGCGTGCGCCTGCTCCTCGAAGCGGTCCAGCGCCTGCTGCAGGGCGTGAGCCGCAAGCCGGTGGGAGGGGCCAAGAACCACCAGGTTTGGAATTAAGCGGGCAGCATCGTCTTGGACTGCTCCGAGCCTCTCGTTCAGCAGTTTGCGCAACGACTCGTAGAGGTAGTCCTCCTCGTAGACGCTGCCCTTCTTACCCGATGCCTTTGCCATTGCGTCCTTCTTCTTCTGCTTCTTGCCTTTCTTACTGCTGCCATCTCCCTGCGAGGTGGCTGAGAGCGAAGAGAGGGTGCCCGCGTGCGTAGGTGCCTTTGTATAGCGCGTAAAGCGGGTGAGCTGCGTAGACGTGTCCGACTGGACGTCAATGTCCGCCGCTGCTCCAGCGGGGCCGTCGTCACCATCTCCATAGAAGACGCCCGGCTGCTCCTCGCTCCTCTGCCTCAGCTCAGCGAGGCGAGCAACCTGCTTGGACATCTGCTCACTCATCTCAGCTATGTCATCCATGATCACAGACTGGGAATGCAGTGCCGCCGGCTTGACGTGCGTCTCCACCAGATCCATGCGACCGTACCTTGCGCAGACGCGCCGACACTCCGTAATGTCGTGCGCGCGCGCAAAGCTGTCCAGCGCTCCTTCTACATCGCGCCCGTACTCGAGCTTGACCCTTGCCGCTTCGGAGTATCGGGCCGTGTCTTCCAATCTCTCGGCCATGCTCGTCGCTAGCTGCGGAATAGACTGCGGGGCATGCACTGCCGCCAGAGCAAAGCAGTCGTGCCAGGCCCCTGCAGACTGGAAAGCATCCAGCGCTCTGTTGACGTCCCCTGCAAGCTGGAAGGCAAGCCCAGCGTCGGACCACTTTTGCCTTCCGAGAAGGTACTCCCCGTACAAGCCTTGGGCGCGTCGCCACTTCTTGGGCTCGCCTTGCCAGATCTCAAAGGCTTCAGCGAAGAGGCGATGTGTGAAGGTATATTCCATAGCCTCGTCCTCCGCATCATTGCACTGTGCCAGCCAGCGGAGCGCTTTGCCGTAACGTCGGAGGTGGTCGTCTATACGGTACCTCTGCCTCTCGAGGGGCTTGACTTCCCTCAGCTCTCGCAGGAAGGGCAGGTACTCCCTTGGGTCCTTCTTTTTACTGTGCTGCGCGACCATGAGCGCAAGCGTGAGGTCGTACATGCCCAGTGCCACGTCGAAGAGCGAGTCCAGTGGCGCGAGAAAGATGACATATTCCAAAGCCTCGGAGGCCGCATGCTGGTCCTGGTCTCGCACGAGGGCCAGAGCGGCTTCGTAGTCCGCGGGAAGCTTCTTGACGTGCGCGGTCAGGATAGAGTGGAGGTGCTTCTTCCCCCTCTTTGTGAGCTCTGAGATGAAGGCAGAGCAAATCGCGTTCGTCGCTTCGGGAGCAACGTGCTTGAGGCCCGAGAGGAAGAGATTCAGTAGATCCGTCTCATCCACCTGGTCCACGAAATGCTCAACGTCGCTGATAAACTTGGCCGGGTTGTGATCGTACAGAAAGTTGAGGTCGATCCGATGGGAGCGGCAGTGCAGCAATGCCTGGCGGTAGCGCCCGCGGTCGAGCTCGGAGCGTACCCTGTCGAGCACCATGCAGCGAGGAAAGACGCGCTCCAGATTACCTCGCGGCATCTGAAGGACGAGAGCCATCTGACGAGGGCAAGACACGACGATACGTGAGCCGCGCTCTACGCGACGGTCTAGAGATTCAGAGGGGGAGGTGGTGAGGGAGTCGAGAGGGAGGAAACGGGCCTCGTGACTTGTGTTGGTCCAGATCAGGAAGGGCGGGGAGAGGGTGAAAGACGTGGCGTCGTGCGCCAACTTGGAGGGGGTGACAGCATTCTCAACGCTGCAGAGGAGGGTATTGGAGGGGGAGAGGCCAATGAAGAGGGGCTGTAAGTCCGAGGTGGCTTGCACTTGCAATGACGGGCAGAAGGTGCCTAGGTCCGCAAGGGGCAGACGATCCTCTTGCGCAGCCAGTGCCGGCTCGATCGCGCCAGTGCTGGTGTGGAGGACGAAAGCGTCCTTGCCTGAGCGACTTGGATCTACGGCAAGAACGGCGGAACGCTGAGGAAGAGAGACCGATGCAAGAGAGCTTTCGCCTTCCATCTTCAGCTGATGCGACTCAGCTTGAAGCCGAAGAGCAGCGGATCGATGCCACGTCGTCCCGCTGCCCAGCACACAGACATCCAAACGCGTACATGCAGCGTCGATGTTGATGGCGACCTGGTGACCTTGCAATTGACCCTCGACGACGACCATGCAGCTGACGACTGGCTTTGCCTTCCTTGACGCCCAGACAATGGCATACGTGAAGACGCGCTTGCCGTCAGGATGTAGCAATGCGAGCACGTTGACGAGCTTCTTGCCCACACTCCTCTCAGCCCACGCCTTGTCTCTTGGTGTGAAGCCGCCCATTGCATCGCCGTCCTCCATCCACTGCTCCAAGTCAAGCACCGACCGCCAGACGGCCGATTTGGTCGTCGGAAGGACCAAGCTGCACATGGGCGGCGGGACGGTCTGCTGGTCGAAGAAGGTGAGCCTCTGTGCTCCTCCGTCCGTGACCGCTACCGCGGAGGAAGTGGCTGTCTTGTCTGCTATGCGTTGTGCGTACGTTGTTGAGTGGAATTGCCACGATTGCAGAAGCGAGCCGGTGCCTGCTTCGTGATGACGCCAGAGCAGGATGAGCTGGGTGTCCTCTTGACGACCCCATTGCATCGAGCGTAGCAGTGCGTCTTCCTGCGTAAGCTCTTGCTTGAGGTACCAGTGCCAATTAGCCATGGTCCACAGCTGCACCGCGTCGCTTCCATCCTCGCGCCGAAGCCAGACGGCGAGACAGCTCCCGTCAGCGTTCCACTGAAGCTCGACGATCTTGTGTGGGCGAGACCACGAAGCTTGCTGATCGAGCCTGCCCTTAGCTTCTTTGTCCATCAAGGGCGGCTCAGTGATTCCTCCCTCCTTGCCATCAAGTGCAGCACCCGACTCTTCCCTGAGCGAGAAGCCTCCCCTCCTCAACCCATTACGCTCAAAGAAGACAATATCGTGTCGACCCTCCCTTCCGCGAGCAAATGAATCGTCCTCGCCCTCGGCACCCGCAGAGAAGCGCTGCGAAGTGGCAATGATGTTCCCCACAGGCTTGATGGCCACAATGTGGCTCAGCCCCTTCTCTCCCTCGTCGCTTAGGGCACTCAGCTGACCGGACCGCTCAAATGTTCGGATAAGGCGACGCGATCCACGGCCTGAGACTGGCTCGAGAGAAGACACGACGAAGTAGGCGCAGTCTTCGCGCCAGGAGATGTGGGGAAGGCCATCATCATCATCGAGGGGGCGGAGCTGCTGAGTAGCTGAAGAGTCTGAGGAGGCATTGGCGGCGGCGGCAGCAGCGGCAGCGGCTCCCTTTCCTGCTGATCCATGAAATTGTGTTGCCTTGGATCCCCATCCTACATTGACGGGCTCCTCACCCCTACCCTGCTCACGTATCAGCCTCTCCTCGAGCACCTCAAAGTCTCTGCTCATGACGAGGAGCTTCTCTCGCGCTCCCGCCGCAGACGAACTCGAAGGGGCGTCCTCATCTGCCACGATGAGAATGACTGACTCTTCGTCCGGGCTCCAGGAGGCGGCAAGGATGCCTTGCTCTACGGATCCCATAATCTGCGCTGGCGGTGCTGGTGAGCCATCAGGGTCTTCGGTATCATCATCGCTGGTGCCGAGTGGAATGAGGAGGATGTCTCCCCCCGCTGTGATGAGGCAGAGCGCTGCTTCATCTCCTGCTGCTGAGCCGCCATCGGATAGGTACACGAGAGAGCGCACTTGAGATTGCGGTGACGAAGACGTGTCTGACGAGGCGACGAGATCGATGTTAAGAATGTGCTTGCTGGCGCCAGTTTCGATGTCGATGGATTCGATGTCGAAGGTGCACTGGCCATCAGGTGACGGTCTAGTGTGGGAGACGAGGTATGCCACCTTGCTATGGCTCGTGAGCGCCGTCGCATGGCTGTGTGTAAGCGCATGCTCCGCTCGTTGTATGCAGCGAAGGTCCCTCATGCTTTGCGATTAAGGGAGCAAGGTGGAAAAGGCAGCGAGGGAAGCAGCTTCTCTCTCACTCCGTCTGAATTGAAATTGCTTGCCGCGGCTGACGTAATCATCGGACTGAGGAGCTGCTCCCGCTTCCCACTTTTCTGACGCGAGCACGACTGTCCTGACGTCCTTGCATATCAATCTCTTCTGCCGCTCGCTCGCCCGCTCGCCATCATATCCGCCTTTGCCTCCTTCCGCACGACGCTACTTGGTGCAATACGTAGATATCGCACCATGGCTGCAGCAGAACGGGCAGCTGGCTCTGCACCGGCTGCGTCGTCGTCGTCGTCGTCATCGTCATCGTCGCCTTCGGTGGTGCCTCACATGCTTTCATCGCTGCGCATCCTCCATTCCCCTTCCTCCTCATCTAATACCTCTCTGCACCCAGTCATTATTCTCACCCTTCAGGGACGCAAAGTCGTCTTCAATGCTCCCGAGGGAACGGTCAGAACGATGAGCAGCAGGAAGACGAACCTTGCTGGAGTGGCTCGTGGCTCGATTCACCTCTACGTGCAGGATGCCACGCTCGCTGCTGGTGGTTTGCCAGGGGTGCTCATGACACTGGGCGATGCACCGACGAAGGAGGAGATTCATCTACATGGTCCACCATTGACGGCTCATGCGCTGGCTACTGCACGCTTTTGTGCCAAGAGAAAGAGCAGGCAGTTGCGCGTTCACGAGATGCACGAGGCCGCCACGAGTAGGGCCGCAGCTGCGACGGTGTGGCCTGCTGCTAGGACGGAGAGAAGGGAGGAGATTATCAGGCCGCTGCTTGCGTGGAGGACGAGCTCCACTGCAGCGCAGCAAACCACTTCGCCTGTAGCCATGGAAGTTGACTCCGCCGCGGCCTCGTCTTCCTCATCATCATCAAACGGCAGTCGCAAGCGGCGACGCTCATCTGACGTCCCCCAAGACCTCAACGGAGCAGGACCGACGTCGAATGTAGAGCATGACGCCGCTTCGTACATCCGATCTCGCAATTCCTCATCGTCCTCGAGCGCAGCTCATTCCTCGTACTCCCCATTCACGCCTCTCCAAACGGCAGAGGACATGTTCAAGTCAGGCAAGCCAGACGGCAACTCTCTCGACGATCCCAGCACAGTGCGCGGCAAGCCCTCAGCGGCCTGGGTCCAGAAACGACTGGCCCCGCCCTCCCATTCCTCACTATCCCGCCAAGATCTAGCGGTCAGCTACGCCATTACCCTGCCGACCGTATCGGGCAAGATGGATATGCAGCGCGCCTCACTCGCGGGCGTCAGGCCGGGTCCCAACTTGGGTCTGCTGCAACAGGGGCAAAGCATCAAGATCCAACGTCCGAAGAAGTGGGAGGAGTGGAGCGAGGAGGCCAAATTGAGCTGGGTTAAGCCGGCGAAGCCGCAGAAGGGAAAGAAGCAGAGGCAGCAACAGCAGCAGCAGGGTAAAGCGCCAGCGGCACCAGCAGACTCTGCCGAAGCAGCAACCGACAGTGCCTCCGAGCTGGAAGAAGTCACAATCTCCAGCTCAGAATGTGTCGCCCCTCCCATCCCCGGCCCCGTTGTGCTCCTCATCTACATTCCCTCCCCCGCCCATCTCGACTCGTTCCTCTCCCACCCACCCAACAGTTCCGCCCTACAGGAAGCCACTCATGCTCAAGCGGGCAAAGTACACTTGATGGTTCACACAAGCCCCGCAGATGTCCTGCGCGACGAGCGCTACAGGCGCTGGGTGTCGAGTGTCAGCGACGAAGGAACGCAACACATTGTGACCGCGAAGGAGATTGGAGCAAACACGATCCTCTTTCCCTCCTCAGCACTCCTTCTGCTGCGTCTTTCCCAGCTGGACGAAGGGCTGTTCCGCTTCCCTCCCTACTCGCTCAAGCGCAACGAAAAGCTCCTCCAGGAGGTCGGTGCCGGCTTCTCGAGCGGCGAGGATGGCAAGGGCAAGAGCTCGGTATGGGTCGCCGACCGCGACACGACCATCGACCTTCAACCACGCCTCGGCGCACCAGGCCTGACGGATCATGCATGGCAGGCCTCTTCTGCTGATGTGACTTTCGACGCTTTTGCGAGCGAAGGGCAGGACTACGAAAGGAAGATGGCTTTCCTCAGCTTTGGCAAGTGGAGGGAGAGTGATACGAAGGAAGATAAGGAGCGAGAGGCAGCAGAAGAGCGGAGCTCCCCGGTGACGAAGGGCAAGGCGAATGGCAAGGCGAACGGCAAGGACAAGAGCAATAGCAACGGCGATGCTGCTGCAACGGCTGGTGCGACTCGTAAGGCGGAGCAGCGCGAAGCGTGGCTCGAGTTCAGCAAGATCGGCGAGCGCGTGCGAGAGGAAGTAGCTTCTGCCTCTGCGGCCAGCGACAAAGCTGCCGCCGGTGTCGTGCGCTCCTCGGCCTGGGAAGGGATACGTATCACCACCCTCGGCACAGGGTCTGCCGCTCCCACCAAATACAGGACCGTCTCTGCCACTCTGGTCGAGCTTCCCGCCCGTCTCTTTCCCAGCAGTGGATTGGACGAGCCGGTGTACATGCTCCTTGACGCTGGAGAGAACACGCTCGGCCAGCTCGCACAACGCTTCGGGAGAGGAAAAGAGCTCGACGCCATTCTGCGTGGGCTGAGGCTGGTGTTCATCAGCCATATCCATGCCGATCACTGTCTGGGCGTGGGCGGAGTGCTGAGGGCACGACGTCAATTGGCTGAGCAGGAAAGCGAGAAGCTGGAGCCCCTCTTCCTTGTCAGCAACTTCTACACGCGCCGCAGCTTGGTGGAATGGAACGACCTCGAGGACCTCGGCATCCGCGATCCTGACTTGCCAGAACCACAAGACGACACTATCACTGCGCCTCTTGTAGTCTTGCTCGAATCCGAGCACCTTGACTACCAGCACGGCATCGCCGCACACGGCTCTTCGGACAGTGCTTACCTGACTCACCTGGAAGAAGGCTTCCGCCCAGGGTACGAGCGTTGGCTCTCCTCTCTCCGTCGAGAAGTCCTCTCTCGTGCACCCTTTGCCGGGCTGGACGAGGACGACCTGATTGCTGAAGAGGAGGACGTGGCTGCTGCTGTTCGTCGCCTAGCTGAGGAGCGCTCCAATACTAGGGACGCAGCGAGGATGGGCAGGAATAGGGATGGGCGACCCAATTTCGCGAGTAGCGCTAGACATCTCTTTGAGGGTCTCAAGAGGAAGGAGCGCGATATGACTCGCAAGGGGTTGGAGAGGCTGAAGGATGCACTCGGCGACGCGGTGGAGGTCAGGACGGCAGAGGTGGATCATCGGGCGAAGCATTGCTACGGGATTGTTGTGCGCATCCCTGGCCCCAACGGAGGGCCGGATGGTTTCTCCTTTTCTTACTCGGGCGATACGCGTCCGACGCCTCGTCTCGAGGCTGCAGCCAAGGGCGTGGACCTCTACATCCACGAGGCGACGATGCAAGAAGAGGAGGCTCACGAGGCTTCAGCCCGGGGTCACTCTACCATTCGAGGGGCAATCGAGTCTGCCACTCGTGCTGAGGCGCGCGTCGTGTTGCTAACTCACTTCTCGCAGCGCTACCCGAAAATGGCGAGGTTAAACCTGAGCGCGGGAAAGGGCAGGCCTACAGTGGCGTTTGGGATGGACTTGTTGAGCGTCGAGATGAATCAGATGTGGAAGATGGAGAAGTATTTGCCAGCCATTGAGGTGCTCTTTAGGGCGGATGAGGAGGGAGAGGAGGGGGAGGAAGAGGAGAAGCCCAAGACTGATTGAGAGGGGCGTGCGCAGTGTGAAGGTAATCATCAATAGAAATGGTTCCTCACCTGAATCGTTGTTTGCTCGTTCAATTGAGTGCCAATTTGTTTGTCCAGCGAGAAGAAGTCGCTCAGCGGGCTCGCATCACATCACGCGGAGGCGGGAGGAGGACGACGGACTGCGAGCTCGTCTGGGCCCGTCTCTTGTTCCGCCTCGCATCCTCCATCTTCTCATCTTTACAATTCTACCATCTGAACGTCATGGCTCCGGACACGCCAGCTGCAGCAGGCTCAGACGGAGCAGACAAGACTGATGGGGCTGCGAAGCAACAGCAGCAGCCGGCTAAGGGGTCGCCTAATGACTTCCTCAAGAGTGAGTGGGGAGCGACCCGTCGTGCAGTCGATCAGCGCACATGCTAACGTCGTTATCCTCCTCTCCACCTGCCATGGCTATCCTACTTCGACCACCTCTTCTCCGTCACATCGATCCTTCTGCCTCTTCATTCACCTCCTCCCGCCAGACGTCATCGGCAAGCGAGTCTCCGTCCGCCTCAACTCAGGCATCGATTACCGCGGGACCCTCTCGTGCTTGGACGGCTACATGAACATTGCGATGGAGGAGACGTCGGAGTGGGTTGGTGGGGTCGAGAAGAACAGGTTCGGTGATGCCTTCATCAGGGGTAACAATGGTGAGTGCGGAGCGAATTGGAGACGAAAGAAGGGGCACCAAGGTTAAGATGAGGAAGAGAGATGACCGCTGACCTTCCTCTTTCATCTGTCCCTGCGCCTGCTCTTGTCCTGACGTCTTTGCTGCTCCTTTCTGGGACGTCGTTCAGTTTTGGTGAGTACTTCATCGGCCGCATTGAGCCCCACAGAGGATGTCCAATCCTTGCGACGACCCGGGGATGAAAGATCTTGAAGCTGACCCACGTCTTCTCGCCTCCCTCACTCTTCTCACGCAGTACATCACGGCTCTGTGAGTCAGATCAATGCAAACAGATATCAAGATGTTGCAGCGATGCAGACGAAAGTGCGTGCGTGCGTCGCATTGGTGGATATGTACACGGAGGCAGGGTAAGACGTCAAGAAGCGAGCCGATGAACAGCCGGCTCTTGCCTTCAAGCTTTCCTCCGACCTATGCTCTCCCGCACATACTCTCCTGCACTCCGTCGCAGTCCCTTTACAGCTTCTCCGAGAGAACCATGGGTCCTGCCACCTCATCCCTCTTTTCCTTGCCCATCAAAGCCTCAGCGATGGTAAGCGCAAAGAGGATCGCCGTGCCTGGTCCTCGCGACGTGATGAGCTTGTCTGATACGACGACGCGTTCCTCTGAGTACTTGTAGTCTGGGGTCGTGAGGTCACAGAGGGAAGAGCACGTTAGCTGCTAAGCCTACGCCTTCCTCAAAAACGCCAGCTGCTCTTCTAGTCGCAGCCACGCCGCCGCCTACTCACCCTTACTCAACTCCTCCTTCACGCTCGGATGGCTGGTAACCGTCGAGTCCTTGGCAATGCCGCTCGTCTTGATCGCCAAACTCCCTGCACAAATAGCACCCACGACCTTCCCATCCGCATAGTACTTCTGCAGCAGAGCCTGCACATCCTCATTCTCACTGATCGTCTTGGCCCCCGGCCCTCCCCCCGGTACGATGACGGCATCCCTGTCCAACCCCTTACCGCCAGAGAGGGAAGGAAGCGAGAGGTCAGGAACTACTTTCACGCCCCGGCTGCAGGTTACAAAGGGGGTGGAGTGGGGCCCATCTGGGTCGGACGACGAGCCGACGTATACGGATTCGACGGAGACTCCAGCGCGTACGAGGATGTCGTAGGTTGTGACGAATTCGAGCTCTTCGGTGCCTTGCGCGATGAAGATGAGGGCGCGTGGAGCGGACATGGCTGTGTGAGATAGGCGTGCTGCGATGCTGAAAGGTTGGTTGGGTTGGTGTTTGGTGAGGAAGAAGAGCAGAGCCAGGAGATAAGCTGCATTGAGTGGAGTCCTGTTGGCTCGAGCGTCTCTCCCGCTCGAGCTCAATCAAAGGCCGCCCCGCCAGCCCGCCGCCCGCTGCTCCTCGTGGCTGGCACACGCTCGCCGTTCCGTCGCGGGACTCCATTTCTCTCAACCTCGGCGTGGCTGCGAGTCCGAGGTTTCAACCATGGATCACCGGCTCGAATCTAGCTACCCCGCACTCGAGCAAGCGATTGAATTGTCCGGTTTGGGGGCAGAAGCAACAGGTATTTCAGAGGCTCGAGATTGGAGCTCTCGTCGACATTTCTCCTCACGACAGCAAGCATGGCGACCGCTACTACCACTGCGACGATCGACTCGCGCTCCGCCACCGCCACCGCCACGGCCAAGCAGGCGGCGCCTGAGAAGGAGCAACGCCCGCAGCTGCCACCGCGTTCGAAGCGCTGGTGGCCCGTCTCCAACCCTCGCCCTACTCAAGCCATCTTCGACCTCGTTCTTCTTGGCGCCTTCATCGCCTGGCAACGGTCCAGCACCGCGCACAACTTCTACTCCTCCCTCGCTGCCCGCTACTCCGTCTTCGACATCAATGCCTATGGGGCCTTTGGCATCACCACCCTCGTCTACTGGGCCGTAGCGGGCCTCTTTGCCATCGTGGACCTCACGCACTGGCCGGACATCGTATTCAGGTACAAGGTGCAGCCCTTCGAGAAGGTGACCATCAAGGAGTATGCCAAGATTGCAAAGGTGGCAGCAAAGAACCAGCTCTTCGTTGTTGGACCTCTGCTTGCTGGGCAGGCATACTTAGCACCCTACCCAGTCGAGGCCAGCGCCGTGCCCGGGTCATGGGCAACGTTGGGGTACATTGCAGCTAGTATTGCGGCGATCGAGGTGGGATTCTATTACGTTCACAAGACGATGCACAATCCACGTCTGTACGCGCGCTACCACAAGCAACACCACGAGTTCACGGCGCCTGTAGGACTGGCTGCTACGTACTGTGGCGTAGTGGAGCATCTGACAAGCAATCTCGCACCCAACGCCATTGCTATGGCGCTTCTGCGACCTCACTGGAGTGTCGCGACCTTCACCTTCTGCTTCCTCGAGATCAGCACCGTCTGCGCTCATTCCGGGTATAATCTGCCTTGGGCTCGCAGTAGCTTGAGACATGACTATCATCATTTCAAATTCGATGTGGTGAGTGGCAGAGTCTGGGTATCATCTATGTATCTGAGCGCGTTTGCTGACTCCTTGCTCCTTGGCGGCGCAGAACTACGGCCCCATCGGCGTCCTTGACGCGATCCACCGCACCGATACCTCGTATCGGGCTGCGCTTAGTGATGCGCTGGCCAGGGCCAAGGGCGACGCTGGACGTGCGAGGAGCGAGCTGTTGAGCAGGTTGGCTGCTTGGGAGAATGGGGCGCGAGAGGATGAGCCCGCCGCGACTAAGAAGGTCGGCCCTGTCGGTCGGGGTGACTCAGGTAGCGACTCCGACTGAATGCTCCTCCCTGTATCGTGGCCTACTTTGTAGCAGCTCTGTCACTATCCCTCTGTCCCTCTCTCTCAACTAAGCGTAGCCGGCCTGAATCGTCCATAGTAGTCCCTCCCTCTTGCCTCGTGCAACTCGGCCCACGTCTCCGGCAACGACCCCACCTTCTTGGCTGGGTTTCCCGCCCAGACCTGGCCCGAAGGTATCGTTGTATAAGGAGCGACGACGCTCCCGTCGCAGATTCGTACACAGTCTTTGACCGTGACGAAACGGCCGATGATGCAATCCCGGCCTATGTCTATGTGTGAGCCTACCGAGGTGGCTTGGAGGACGGAGGAGCTTCCTATGTGCACAAAGTCGCCTAGCTTGACAGGATAGTAGGAGAAGGTGCTGTGACGTGAGAACAGCAAAATTGTCAGCTATGACTCCTTACATCATGCCTCTCGTACCTACCCCTTGTACGTCTTGTACGGCGGCCTGAGTACTGTTCCCTCCCCCACGACGCAATATCTGCCTGTGCTGATGGCGATCGTCGAGCCAGAGGCTGCGCGTTTGAGGTCTCCGCGAACCATGGCGCCACTGTGGATGATACACTTGCCGCCCAGGACGATGTTGGATGTGCCGTGGAGGACGGCTTTGCGAGAGACGCGATTGAGTGTGTGGGAGCTGCGAATGAGACCAAGAGGGACAAGAAGGCCCGGTGATTAGAGGCAAAGAGCCGAGACGATGTCAAGGCACCGCTCACTCACGTCTGAATATACTCGTTGGGAGGGTAGGGCTTGACGCCCTCATTGGTGCTGGTATCCATTTGGAACGACGAGGGTGTCAACGAGAAAAGGAAAGGCGGGCGGGCGGGGCAGCGGCTCGCTCGCCTTGACCGTCTCGCTCGGGCCACAAGTCAAGCAACACACGCGCATGTGGCTCATGAGTGGCAGCGGCAAAGGACGAGGCTCGTCCCACTTCTTCACTTCTCTTCGTCATCCTCGTCAGTCACGCTAGGTCAGGCTCGTCGCTAGCCAGTTCGAGCGCCCGCCATGTCCAAGCGCTCCAATACGACGGCAAAGGACATTCGCTCGCGCATCAAGCACTCGAATGTTCACCTGGGCACCGGTGTCGAGCTCGAGCGCGTAACCCATTCTCAGATCCAACAGCAGAGAGCAGCTGCTGGCATTGGCAATGTCCCTGGCGCTCCTGGTCAGCAGCAGCCTACATCAGCATCAGCTTCATACCACAACCAGCCATCCTACAGCGCAAGCTATGATGCTCAGCCTGCGACGGCCCCCTTTGCCCAGGAGCAACATCACCTAGGAGCTGGACCCTCCTTCGTCTCCCTCACTCCTTCAGATTCCATCTCAAATCATGAGGGCAGGACAGCACATCAGATGTCGGCCATACCGCCCGTACCCAGCGGGCATCACCAACATCAGCCGTCCACCTCCAGCCTTCGTAATCATCAAGCGAAACAGCCTTCGCAAAGTCTCTTCCCTCGTCCTCCCTCACCGACGGCAGACTCGACAGCCAGCTTCGCGAGGCAGATGAACGACGGCTCAAACGAATCATCGAGTCATGATGCCCAGACCCCGAACCGCCCAAAACGCAGCATGAGACGGCCAGTAGGCATGACAGGTGGCGGAGGCATGCCCTCCATCGTTGTACCCCCGACACAGCCTGGTCTACCAGTCGCCTCAGGCAGTAGATCAGGAGATCGTCACGCCCGCTCTGCCCGCCTCATGGCTTCGGTTAATGATTCAAACGGACGAGACACTCCCCTCTCCATGCAGTCAGAAGAAGCAGACGATGCCGAAGATGCCTATGGCGGTCTTTCCCCCACCGACTCGCCCTCTAAGCGCAATAGAGGGCCTTTTCTCGATACGCCCTCGACCGCCCAGCCTACACCTACGCTGGGCTCTCTCACCCAATCTCAATCGCCCGCAGCATTGGGCTCTGTGCTGTCGGCCTTGTCCGAGGCAGGTCGTAAGAATCAAGGACGCCGCATCATGCGCGGCATGACAGCAGAAGAGGAATCGCGGCGACGACGAGTTGAGAAGCGCATGGATGAAGCTCGCGGTGTCGAGTATCGAGATGTGCGTCACTACGAGCAGCGTGGGGATCAAGGGCAGGGAGGAATCGGCCGAATAGGCGCAGTTCATCGCAAAGTCAAGGCAGAGTGGGGCTTCGTGACAGAGGACGACTTCAATCCCGTCGCTTTGGCCCTCTCCCTCCTCGACGAGAGCTCGCTAGGCTCGAATCGAGATCAATTTGAAGCCACCAAGCAGCTCATCGAGGAGAGCCTGCAGGGCACAGTAGAGGACCACTACGAGTCGTTTGCGACCGCTATTACGCTGCACAACTCGGTCCTCTCCTCCCTCACAGACGTGCAGGCGTCCGTCTCCTCCTCACGACGTCGGCTGCGTGACTCCCGCGAGGCATTGGGCTCCAAACGGGCGGATCTGGTACAGCTCTGGCATAGGCAGCAGAGCGTCAAGGAGGCGCTTCGGCTGCTCCAGACGGTCGAGCAGCTCAAGAATGTGCCAGATCGTCTCGAGACCCTTCTCAGTGAGAAACACTTCTTGGCCGCGGTCAGTCTGTTGGTCAAGGCATTGAAAGCGATCGAGTCAGCAGAGATGCAGGAGATTGGGGCTACTGCTGATCTCAGGGCGTATCTGAGGAGTCAGGAGGGTCATCTGTTGGAGATCCTTGTCGAGGAGATTCACAACCATCTCTACTTGAAGAGCTCGTACTGCGATCGTAGGTGGCAGGGCTACGTGACGGGCGCGGAGAGGATGCCGGACGTCAAGTGGGGCAAGGAATATTCCGCGACTGCCAGCAATGGCGCGAAAGATGCCGACGAGGAGGACGACGACGACGATGATGGAGGAGCGACCGCCGCCAAGCTTGGCGGGCTATCACGCACCAAGTCACGCCTCGGAGGAGGACGCAGCACCACGAATCTGCCGGACTCTCCCTCTCTTAAGACAACAGCGGACGATGCCATGCCTGCCAAGCTCTCCAAGTACCTCAGCTCCCTCTCCGGCAAGCGCATAATCGAGCACTCCGCTGTACTCGGAAACGATTTAGGCGATTTAGAGGGGGAGCGCAGCGCTGAAGACGGGGGCGAGCACACCGACGGAGGAGAAGGTGGTGACGATGATGACGATTTGGCGCAGTCGAAGTTTGGTCGCGGTGACCCCGAGGCAGACTCGTTCCTCTACGTGGAGATGCTACTCGAGGCTCTCGCTCGTCTCGGCAAGCTAGGCGTGGCGATGGATGTCATTCACCAGCGACTGCCTGTCGAGGTCCACTCACTTGTGGAGACGACAATCCAGGAGGTCGACTCGCGCACCGAACCGCTGCGCCGCTCCACGCTTGCAAACGCTCTGCGGCCTGAATCGGTGCTCCTAGCTTCTTCTTCGGCACTCGCAAAGACCTTTGGTGCAGAGCGAGCCTCCTTCGGCCGGCAGAGCAATGGTGCTCTTGGCAGTGGTGGAGCAAGCTCATCGCGCAACTCACGACCCATCTCCATGCTGCTGCGCGTCTCTGCCTCGGAGACCTCGCAAGTAGAGTCAGACGGGGAAGTCATGAGAGATCTCTTCTGGACGCTCTACTCAAAGCTCGACGCTGTCCTGCAGGGACATCGCGTCGTACACGAGGTGGCCAGCCTGATCAGTCAGAGGGCAGGATACAAGGAGAAGGACGCCACCACCTCGACAGGCACAGGTGCGGCTTCATCGAGCGCAGCAACCAGTCGCGGCCGTCTCGTCGGTGGGGAGCGACTCCTGGACGTCTGGCGGCCTATACAGACAGAGGTGCGCGCCCTCCTCCACGAGTATCTGATGGATGACACCCAGTCCCCTAGCTCCAGGCGGAACAACATTGCGTCGGTCAACGAGGTGCTCAAGAGTGGGAGCTGGAATCGCGACAGGGGAAAGAAGCTATTCAAGCTGTCGTCCTACGGTAGTAGCAGCGGTGCAGCCGGTGGCGCTCAGGTGGTCGGCTCCTCCTCGAGCACGATGACCACAATGGCTACGTCCTACCGTGGCGGCGCCTCCGCTGGAGCAACAAAGCGTGACCTTCTTGCCCCAGTCAAACGGCACGAGGAACGGCTCAATGCGGCACTGCGGGCGTCTGTGCCTGGCCTGGTCAGCAGCTCGGGCGAAGCACAATCGGGCATTCTAGGCCTCTCAGCCTTCTCCTCGTTGGGCGGCGCTCCTTCCCTGTCCCTCACCTCGGGCGGTAGAGACGATGCGCGGGACTCAAGCTCGACCACATTGGGTCATCACCGCATCCTCGTCAAACCCGACGCATTCAACATCTCTGTCCTTTTCCAGCCGACACTCGCATTTGTGGACCGTGTTAGGCTCGTCATGCCACGCGACGCCGCTGGCGACCCAAGCAGCGCTGCGACAGGGGCAAGACCGGCACTGGGTCGAACCAACACCTCATTCATCCCACTGAGCGCCAGCGGCCCCAGCAAAGACGAGGGCGGCTTCTCCTCCTTCCTCGATGAGTTCGTGCAGGACGTCTTCCTCCCGCAACTCGAGGAAAAGGTACGCTCCCTCTTCACCTCCGCCGTTGGAGGGCACGACGCTTTCCAGGAGGACCCAGCGACTCGAGGCTTGGGGGCTCGCGCGATCGTGAAGAGTGCGGCCAATGTGGTCGTACTGGTGGATAGTCTCTATTCGATGTTGAGGACCACACCTTTTCATCGGGAAAGTTACTCGCGCCTCATCATTCAGACGATCGTGCGCTATTATGGGAGGTGTCACGAGAGATTCAGAGAGTTGGTCGGGTGTGAGCCAGTGGATGGACCGGGTGGAGGGACGATGCCTGCTGTGGCAGCAGGTGGGGAGTTGATGCTCTCCGCTACCTGGGCGCAACATCCTCGTTTGGCTCAGATCCTCGCTGAGCTGCGAGAGGGCGCCAATGGGAACAGCGCCACCGACTCTACCGACCAAGAGGAAGACGGCGTCTCTGTTCTGGACCTGCACCAGCGTCTCGCCCTCCTTCAAGACGAAGAGAATCGCCTCGAGGTTCAGCTGGCAGCGCGACGTACTACTGGCCAAGGCGAGTCTACCGTCCAGCTGCGCGACCTCATAACCAGCAGAAAGAAGCTCGTTGCTCTCTCCTCCCTTCAGTATAGTCTCAAGTGGCTCCTCACGCACATCAATCGATTCAAGGCAACGGACGAGAGCCTGCCAGTGTCGGCGAGACCGAAGGCTAGGCTGTCACTCACCCAGAACACTCTCACTGCCACGACGGACGGCTCGCCAGGCTCATCACCGCTGTCTGGTGGAGCGACGACTGCGCAAGCTGAGGCGACGGAGCTCAAGTTGCCGCTGAGCAGGGAGATGGCTTCGCGCTTCTTGACCCTTCCGACGACCTATGCCGTCCTCTCGGATACGGTCCTCTTCACTCTACGCCTCGAGCTTCGGGCGCGCGTCATACACCACCTGGATCTCGCGATCACCGAGGGCAACTACTGCGTAGCAGACGACCCAGTCGCTGCAGCAGGGGGCTCATCATCCTCAACACCGTCAGTCTCCATCGCCGCGTCAGCCGAGCCCGACCCGCACGTAGTAGACTTGAATGCCGACCTCTCTAACCTGGACGATACGCTCTCCGACTTCCTCACTGCGGAGGACCATCGCTTCCTCTTTGCGGGAATGGCGTCACTCATGGATGATATGCTCATAAGCGCCGTCAAGCGCGTGAAAGCCATTAATCGACCTGGAGTCACAAAGATGATTCGCAACGTCTTGGCATTGCAGCAGAATCTCAAGAACATCGTTGTCAATGACAGCGGAGCGTTCGCTGGTTCTGCAAGTGGCGGAAGAGGTGGAGCTCCAGGCACGCCGATGATCTCGACTACCTCGCCATCCCAGACAGGTGCGTCGCCTTCGACGTCCCTCTACTTTGAGTCCCGCCGATTCTGGGAGCTTCTCTCTTCGCCCTCCCCTGACGAGATGCTCCGTACCGTCTCGGCTGAGATGGAAAGACGGAAGCGCCAGGCGAAGACGTCGGGCTCGCCTGTCCAGCCGCTGCGGTACGGGTTCGAAGAGCTCAAGTGCGCGCTGCAGCTGATGCTGGGCCTCGAGAACGTGACTGGGCCGACGAGTGGCAACTTGAACGGTGGCGGAGGAGGAGGAGGAGACCTGCCGCCGAGTACACCGACGGGAATGGAGCCGCCTGCGGCTTCCTATCTCTCGTACGGGAGCTCTGCCCCTCCGACGCCCACCTCTGCGAGACGCGGTGGTGCTGGGTTGGCGAGGGCGGGCACCCTGCACGACGCCTCTTCGTCAACTTCTTCGACCTCGTCGGCGGGTGGAAAGCAGGGAGCTTCGGCTTCAATGGTTGCGTCACGGCAAAAGTTGAACGAGTACTTGATCGACTTGCATCAGGTGCTGGATGAACAGTAACGCGAGTGGCCGTATACGATGGACAGTGCAGTTTTGTGTAACACGATAATGAGAGACCATGAGCCGACGAGCTTGATGATGCAGAGGTATGCGTGGAGTGAGACGTGGGCACCGCGATATTGCTTTGACCGCGGACGGCGAGATGTCGCATCGTTGTCTGGTGCTTCAGACCCTCCGTCGCTAGCAAGCTCGCCCTTTGAGGAGAGCTGCGTCTGCTTCTTTCATGTTGGCGAGTCTACGGCGCCTCTTTTCGGAGCATTCACTCCGATTCGCTCCACGGTGGAAGTGCACTCGCGAATGTCGCAGAGACTTTTTTCTTCCCCTCGCTTTCACACCGGGCCGCAGGCCGTCAATCTTGCTTCGGTGGCTGTCTCGCTTCTTCTCCTGTCTCGCCGCAGGCAGTCTGCGGCGAGAACCTCCGACGCATTGCCCGTGACATTGCTCCAATCCACGAGCGCCGCAATACGGCTGAACAGCTGCTGCGCGCGGCGATCCCCCTGAGGAGCATGAGACCTTGCTCGCAGTATCGCTCCGCAGCAAGAGGGTCTGGACGGCCCTTCAGGGTACAAGAGGAGGTCGTGCTTTGCGCGCTGTCCCTTCAACTTGTAGCCAAGATCGACGTTCGCTGTCCCTACTGCTTAGGCAACGATGCTGAGTCCCATCAAGCATACTCTCGCCCTCTTCTTCGCACTCGTGGGCGTCTTCACGATGCTGAGCCTGATCAGCGCCATGCCGGTCTTCGACACGAACACCACCTCGGGTGATACCGACGATCTGGCTATCCGGCTGGAAAAGCCCTACATCGGAGTCTGCTTTGTGAGTGCCTGCTTGCGTCTTCTCGGCTGCCCTCCCCTCTCCTGAACAAGACATGACTCCACTCCCTCATCGCGCAGGATTACGCAAATTGCAAGGAGAGCTCCCCTTACACGGACATTGAAGGTGACGGTCATCACAATGTGATCCTTGGCGCCCGCTGCAGCTCCTTTCTGCCTGCTATCAACGAGGGCAAGCTATGTACGCAGGGCTGTGGAGCCAGGGGATGTCACAAGCCGGAGATTGCAAAGTGCATGAATGGAGCTTGGAAGGCCTTTTGCGCTTGAGCAGGAAGTAGGCGGCGAGAATTAGGCGGAGGAGAGCAATCGGGCGCGTACTGATGACTCGCAGTGGTGATGAAGGTGGCAGGACCCATGGAGAAGATCCACAAAGCTTTCGCGGCTTCCATTAGAGCATTCACGTCTCCATGCCCCCAGACAGATTCTTATCCTCTTCCAATACGGCGACCGCAGACGAAGCCGTCCCCTTGTCTCGCTCCTCGAGCAGCCTGAGCGTAGGGACGAGAAGAGTCAGCCTTGCAGCGATGCAACTCCGCAGCGTTGCAGCGTCGCAGCTTTGTCATCTCATCAATTGATCATGTTACTCACCTCTCAAACTTAGTTACGTCCATGCCACCTGCTTCTGTAGCACATGTTGGCACCCAAGCCGCAAGTGGGGTCTGGGCCTCGCCTTCGACGTACCCGCCTTCCCGATGGTAGAGGAGGATGCCGTCTGATGTTGGCGTGTGCGGCCCTGGAGCAATGAGCAAAGCCTCCAACGTGACGAGCGTCGGCGCTGATACGCCTGCTCGGTCAACGTCCATCTCACCAGACTCAGGAGCTGCCGCAGTTGCAGTAATTATCCGTCTGACCTTCGTCCTGCTGCACGCGTCAGGAGAGTTTTGACTCCGACAGACATCTAGCACCCTTCTCTTCCACTCTTCGAGACCACGTACAGGCGCAGCGACGACGGGCAGCGCTTTGATGATGAAAGGATAGGCGAAGGGTCCAGTGCCATCGAGCATTCTCTCTTCGCCTCTGAGTGAATCGGCAGGGAAATGTGCGGGCCACATTGGTGGGTCCAATTCGCTCAGACGCGCCTCCAACCAATACAAGCGAAACTCAGCATCGCACTCCCTGAGATCTGTGCTTGTGCCCCAAGAGCGGATATCCAGAGCCCAGAGAGTGGAGCTGCGTGGCGTGAAGACGCAGTCTAGCTCTGTGCCACGGGGGAGCGGTTGGGAGAGGGGGATAGAGAAGTTGCTTGACGCGTGGGAGCGAGAGGAGCGACCGCCACGACGTTTGCGCGGAGGCTTGTGTGGAAATGGCATGGTAGAGCTGGGTCCCGAGGCGAAGTCAGTGGGAAGCTGAAGGTCGGCGGCTGCCGTGGTAGATGATGAGGAATCATACGAAGGGACATCCTCTTCCACCATGACTGTCGTGTGGGCTGCATTGTCCTCCTCTTGCCCTGCATCCGTGTGCGTGGTAGCTGACAGTGACTGCGTCTGCGGTGCTGTTCTGCTCTGACCGGATGAGGCAGGATTGATAGCCTCGCCGCGTCGCCGTGAGTAGAGGGTCATTCGATCCTCTACGTGCGGAGCATCTAGTCAGCTCAGCCCGGTTCAGCCCGCAGCATTCTCCTCTCGCTCACGCACCTCCGTACCTTGCATCCCAGTCGACTCTGGCGAGCACTCGTCTTCCACTCGGTATCCACGGCAAAGCCATCCAATTCTCATCGAGGTCCTCTGGCAGACTGTCGAGCAGCTCGGCCTGTTGGAGCACGTTGGCGAACGAGGTCGGAGATGACTTTTGCTGCTTCTGCTTGTTCTTCTTTTTGTTCGCTTTTGACGACGCAGGCTGGTCGTCAAGGCCTAGATCATCGCTGTCAGGCAGGGCAAGGTCATCAACAGCGTCGAGTCCTCGAGCCGCAGAATAGCTCGCATCACGCCGTCTGCGCCGTACCTCAAGGGCAGCTTGACGTCTCCGCTCTTGTGCGCCGAGCGGGGTAGATAGAGGAGTACGCTTGTATTGCTCCAGACGGTGGGAGATCTCTGCCTTGATGGCTTTGTCGCCTTGCGATGTCATCTTGTGAGCCGCATTTGCATCGACGTGGTTCGAAGAGAAGAGAGAAAGAAGAAGCGGCCCAAACTCATCACGGTTGCAACAATGACGCACGGACGCATGCTCACCTTTGCTGATGTCGAACATCCCTCGCTGTGACCTCGCCGTGTTTCATTTGAATTCGCGCTCTCACTCGCACACACACCCACACACAGCGTCGATTTGGGGAACAGCCGCAAAGACGTTGGTCATCATTGCTAAGAATCGTGATGTACGCACGAGACCGCTCGTAGCGAGTGAAGAAGATAGTACATGCTGGACAGTATTGATCGCCGCCAGGAGCGAGTGGGGATGAGGGGGAGAGGAAAGACACAACCGGAGGGTAGAGAGAGAGGGACAGGGGGAAGACGGGCAGGACAAGACGTCCGACACGCGACGCTCGCAGCTTAACGGTAGCGGGTAAGCTGGAGGGTGTCGCGACGACGGATGGCCTTGTTCTTTCCACCCTGCGTCTTGTTGAAGCGGTGTCCCTTGCCCTGTCCCCTCGACTTCTTGCCAGTGGCAGTGAGACCACGAGCCTCGCGGTGCTTGTGAACGGGGTTGGCGATCCAGTTGATGCGGGCGTCGCGGCGGACAGCCTTGTGCTGGGGGTCAACGCAGATGACCTCGAAGTACTTGTAGACACCGTCCTGGTTGATCCAGTACGAGTTGAGCACGCGGAGGTTGGCAGCCTTGCGTCCTACACGCTCCTCGGCAGTAGCGCGGAGGGAGCGCTGGTACTTGAGGTGGTTGACACCCTGGCGGACGGGCTTGCCGTAAGTGGCGCCCTTGGGAACGGGCTTCTTACGGTTACCACGGCGGACGCGGATACGGTAGATGACGTAGCCCTGCTTGGCCTTGTAGCCAAGGCGACGGGCCTTGTCGGGGCGAGAGGGACGGCTAGCTCGGTGGATGACGTTGAGCTGGCGGTACTCCCAGCACCTGGCGGCGAGACGCAAGAGTGAGATGGTCAGCGGCGTGCACGAATGGCGATGTGTGTACTGTGCGAGCTAGCTGGCGGGCCGTAGCAGCATTCCGTCCTCCGCCTTCGTCTCTCTCTGTCCCTACAAGCTATCCAGCTCCTTGCTATTCCAGGTCACTCCCTGGACGATGCGTCGTGTAGCCTCCTCGACTGCACTCTTTCCCCCGTCGCTGCTGTCGCTGCTGCCGATATATGTTCTCATTCTGCCCACACCGTCTTCTCCTCCTGTGGCTCTTGCGATGATGCTCACCTGACACGGAGAAGGAATCGGAGGATGTCCGACTGCTTCTTGGTTTGAAGCTCTTGCAAGTACTTGTAGGCACCCATCGCGAACTGGGAGCGGCGGGAATGAAGACAGCGAGTCTGTAGTGAGCTACAATGCTCTCTAATGAGGATGAAGAAGATGTGTCTGCGAGCTCACCTACCAGCTGTCTTGAGGGAGAGGGACGAGGGGATGGGAAGTCAAGTCACTGTCCCCGAGACGTTCGCAGCGTCGAGTCGAGCTCAAGCTCAGGACTTCTCGTCCGTCGTCGGTCGTTTGGCGTGGGCAGCTGGCTGCTCGTGGCTCCGGCTCACGATTTGGCTGGTCGAGCGGGGCGGGAGCTGAGTCCGCCCTCGCCTTGGCTCTGCGGACCGCAGGCGCGCCCCGGTCCCGGGTTGCGAGCTGGCCCGGGTTTCCGTTCGAATGAGAGGAGGCGAGCAAGGGCGAGGGCAACGGCCGTCGTGGCGGGCGGGCGGGCGGGCGGGCGGACTCAGGCAGGCAGGAAGAGGGAGCGAGAGAATCGAGAGTCGAGGTCACACCTCGAGTTCAGCCTCGCCTTTCGATCTTTGTTAATCCCCAACCTCCTTTCCCCCTCCTTCTTCATCCTCAATGGCCGCATCTCGCCCCACCGTTAACGTGCGAGGAGCACACGGCGCTCAGGGCTCTGTGCCCCTCCCCGCCGTCTTCTCGGCACCCGTCCGAACGGACTTGGTCCAGGAGATCTACAGTGAGCATCGCGGAGGGTGGCAGCATGAGTAATGGTAGTCTTGCAGTAGTAGAGAGGGGAAAGGGAGACGGGATGCTACGCTGTGTGCTGAGGGACGGGTAGACGATGCTGCCTTTCAATGGCAGATCAGGGTGTCATCGAGGAAAGATGCAAAGGGCTGCCAATCGGAGGAGGCTGCGAAGTAGAGGGCTGCGAGGAGGGATGCCCCCCCGACTGTCATTGGACAGCATGCTGACCACAGTCTCTCTCCCCTCGCACAGAGAACATGGCCAAGAACAAGCGTCAGCCTTACGCTGTCGCCACCAACGCTGGTCACCAGACGTCCGCTGAGTCGTGGGGTACCGGTCGTGCCGTCGCCCGTATCCCCCGTGTTGGCGGTGGTGGTACTCACCGCTCCGGCCAGGCTGCTTTCGGTAACATGGTCCGCGGCGGGTGAGTGCGAAGAGGGCATAGGAGGCAGATCATACACCTTGAACATCAACTCATGTTTCCCGCTTCTTCCCGCTCGCAGTCACATGTTCGCTCCCACGAAGCTCTGGCGCCGATGGCACGTCAAGACGAACCAGAAGCAGAAGCGCTACGCCGTCGCATCCGCCCTCGCTGCGACTGCGATCCCTTCGCTGCTCCTGGCTCGTGGACACCGCGTCGAGAACGTCGAGGAGGTCCCCTGCGTCGTTGAGGACGCCGTCCAGAACCTGACCAAGACCAAGGACGCCGTCGCTCTCCTCCAGTCGATCAAGGCCTACGACGACGTCGTCAAGGTCTCCAACTCGCGCAAGCTCCGCGCTGGTCAGGGCAAGCTCCGCAACCGTCGCCACGTCCAGCGTCGTGGTCCCCTCGTCGTCTACGCCGAGGACAACGGCATCGTCAAGGCCTTCCGCAACCTGCCCGGTGTTGAGGTCGCCTCCGTCGACCGTCTCAACCTCCTCCAGCTCGCCCCTGGAGGACACCTTGGCCGCTTCGTCGTCTTCACTGCTTCTGCTTTCAAGAAGCTCGACACCATCTTCGGCACCGTCGACCAGCCCTCGATTGTCAAGAAGGGCTTCAAGGTGCCCACGAGCAAGATCACCAACACCGACGTCACCCGCATCATCAACTCGGACGAGATCCAGTCCGTCGTCCGTGCTGCTGGCCCTTCGCAGACCAAGCGCCCTTACACTCAGAAGAAGAACCCTCTTCGCAACCGTGCCGCCCTCTTCCGTCTCAACCCCTACGCTGCTTCGATGATCCGCACTGCTGCTCGCGAGCAGGAGCGCAACCTGAAGCGCAAGGCTGACGGCAAGAAGAAGCCCACCCCCAAGGCCAAGAAGGTCTCGGCAGGCGAGGCCTTCCGTGCCTCTCTCCACGCCTAGGCGTGTCGTGGTGGCAGCAGCGAGGGCTTGGAGTGATACGATGAAGGGCGGCTCGATAGAGGGTTAGCTCGAGTCGTCGCGAAAGGAGGTTGTGAGGAAGTTTCGCTCCTCTCTCTTCATTCGCGCACACACATACGCACACACATTCTTCACCTCTGTATTCTCTCTACGCCTTCCCTCCTTTCTCCAATAGCACTCATATCAGAACGGGAGGTTGCGTGTGTCGTGCGATCGACGTGTGAGAACGAAGACCAGGAGCGACGTGGGGCGGGCGAATGCGATGTCGCCTCTTTCCGGCGCTCCTCATCCATCATTTCACCATTCGCGACCTCACGATGCCTTCGCAAAGTGGACCTTCCGTAGCCTCGACTCAGAGCGATGCCTCGTCGACGTCGAGAGATAGCGCTGCCTCACCATGCTCATTAGCAGAGCTAGTACAGTACGAATGCAACCCTAAACAAGGCGGATACGTGTTGTGCACGCCTGTTGGCAGGGTGTTTCGATTGTGCGTAGCGTAGACGGGAGCGCCCTCGTCTCCTGGCAGCCACAAGCTGATTATCTCTCTGCTCCCTCTCAGGTGCCCCGGACGACCCACCGAGGAGGTGACACACCACGTCGTCTATGATGCTCAGGGCCGCGCCAGAGTCAAGGACGAGGGTGATGATTGAAAGTGCCCGAGAACCGAGCGAGGATCATGGATGCTGCGTGTCGCACGGAGCCAGTCCGCCCAAGGAGAAGGTCCGCATCGACTCACGTGCCATCCTTGCATCCCGTTGCCGTTGCTTCTTGCTGTGCTGTCTTCCCTCCTCCTCATTGCGCTTGTACCCACCACGACGACATATTCATCATACCCAGCGACGACCTCTTGATCCTGCGCGGCTGTGCAACACCGCTAGTCCAACCTCCGAGCGCCCCCCTGTTCCCTCCACCCTGCATTGGCCCCTCTGCTCGCACGTTCGGCCCGTAACTCGCTCTTATCACCAATCTCATTCACAGCAATCACACCCCATTCATTCACTCATCTCATCGCACAATACATCTCAGCATTTGATTCACGACTATCCACGCGCCCCTGATGCCCATTCGAAGGGACCTCTCGTGGTCTAACCTTCGCAATGCTGCGACTGGCAGGCTAGGACACAAGCAGCACAGCGGCGACTCAGCTGAGGACTCAGACAAGGGTCAAGGAGCAGCCTCGTCGAGCAGTGGTAGCTTCAAGCCCCCGCCCTTGAATCGTGCATCCTCGTCGCCCGACACCAGAGGGACAGCCCCCCTAGCAGCGTCCTCTACGCACACCACTGCCAGCGGCCCACGCACCCTCCTCAGCGTCCCGGGCTCTGACTCTCAGCCTCACAATTTGGCAGTATCTGGCGAGCCCGTGGTCACGACGCCCAGCATCACCTCGTCCGCCTCCTCGACCTCGCTGCGGGCTCCTCCAACAAACACCAAGCCTGCCACGCTCGCCCTCCTCCGCATACAGGTGCTGCGCGCATCGAATCTCACACCAAAGGATCGCAACGGCAAGTCTGACCCATTCGTCACCGTTTCCCTCCCCGGCTTGGCGGCGCTCGCAGCTAAGCAGTCGAACAACAGCAGCGGCAACCACCCAGAAGCCTTCCGCAGACAGACGGCCGTGCAACACAAGACTCTCGATCCTGAGTGGAAGAACGAGAGTTGGGATTTCGAGGTGACGAGCGATTGGTTCGGGACTCAGGGCTGGCAGGAGTCGATGGGAGAGGAAGAGGATGACGATGATGAAGACGATGAACGCGAGGTCGGCGTCGAAGATGCTGCGCTGGCAGAGGGCGCCGCGACTATCGAACTCGACCCGGAGTCTGCCGCCCAGGTTTCGACGATGCAACCAGACCAAGCAGCAGCCAATGTGCTCCTCTCTCGAGCTGCAGAGTCAGCCTCAGCTTCACCGCAGCAGTCTCGCCCACCCTCGCGCAGAAAGCTGTCTGCTACGGCGTCCAAGGTTCTCTCCACCTCAGCCAAGGGGATGAAGCTCCTACCCAAAGGCGCCGCCGCTGGTGCTCGCGCTGTAGCTCGCGGTACCCCTCGACCAATGCGACTCGGTCGACGAAGCGGTGCAGTTGGACAGCGAGCCTCGATGCCGCGGCTGGGTGGTCCAGCTGCTGGCCTCGTCTCCAACCTCGAGCTCGTCGTCTGGGACAAGGATTTTGCCCGACGCGAGTACATGGGCGAAGCGAGCTGGCCCGTCTGGGAGTGGTGCAGAGGGCGAGACGTCGAGTGGCCTACGGCCTCCACCTCGGCGGACGACGGTATCTGGCTCACCCTCGTCTCCTCACGACGCAACGCCAAGGTCAGTGGCAAGGTGCAGATCCGCCTCGGCTTCGTTCCTGTGCCCGGCTCGCCAGTCAAGTCGCTCAAACGTCTGTACCGTGCTCTTGTCACGTCAGCGGTGGGAGCTGGAGCGAGAGCGGCAAGCAACACCATGACCGCCCCTGTTCATGCTGGAGAAGAGGAGATTCGCGCCGGTGTTCGTGCTATACCCGCTTCGCAGTCGGTCGGCACGGCAGAGAAGTTCTTTGCCGACAACGGCTTTTCTAGTGACGAGGAGGACGAAGAGCAAGAGGAACTTCTCGATACGGAGAGCGAAGATGATGACGAACTCGACTTGGACGACGAAGACGACTCGGAGACGGACACGGACGACATCGCTTCGACGACGGACGAGGAAGGTGTGGCAGGTGACTCAGATGCCGACTTCATGGCCAGGCACAAGCAGCGCCTCCGACAAGGCAGCGACGACCGTACCGCCTCATCGCCTTCCTCTACGCCGCCGCCTGAGCAGGTGCCGCACTCTGCGACCGAGTCAAGCGCCGACTCGCCGCTAGTCCCCGCAGCGCAGCGCAACAAGAAGCGTTTGCTCCCTTCGTTCCCGCGTAGGAAGACGGGAAGCTCTGGTGCTGACCCCGCAGAGATTGCTGCGGCTAGCGAGAGTGGTGCGACGACGCCAGCGACGGACTCCAATCGCCGTCGTGTCAAGATGCCCAAGCGCCGAGGGACCAAGGATAAGGGGGACGGCACCTCCTCATCCCAGGACCGCAAGCTACGCAAGCTCCAACGCCGCCTGCAACGACGTGAGCGTAACCGCGAAGCCCGCGCCCGGAAGCGTGACGCGCGTGAAGCTCAACAAGACTACAGCTTCAAGAGTGGTAGCAGCGACATCGTTGGCATCGTCATGATGGAAGTCAAGGGCGCCTCCGACCTGCCCCGCTGGAAGAACAGCATGCGCACGGGATTCGACATGGACCCCTTCACCATCGTCGCCTTTGGCCAGAAGATCTTCCGCACCCGCGTCCTCCGCCACACTCTCAACCCGACTTGGGATGAGAAGTTGCTCTTCCACGTCCGCCAGCACGAGCTCAACTATATGTGCAAGATGAGCATATACGACTGGGACAAGCTTACAGCGAACGATCACGTTGGGTCTTGCGAGCTGAGCATTGCAGCGCTGATTGGAGCGGCTCCCAAGGCTGATCCAAAGACGGGCCTGTACGACTCGACGGACGATGGGCTGCATCAGATGCAGACCTTCAAGTTGCCTTTGACTCGAGTGGAGAAGGATGAGGACGTGAAGTACGGTGACTCGTCGCCTAGCTTGACCTTTCAAGCCAAGTTTACGCCGTACGCTGCGCTCAGGCAACGCTTCTGGCGTCAGCTCTGCCAGCAATTCGACACCAATGACTCGGAGTCGCTTTCCTTCCTCGAGGTGACCTCGATGCTTGACTCGCTTGGCTCGACACTGACCAGCGAGACGATTAGCGCCTTCTTCTCTCGCTTTGGCAAGTCTGCCGAGAGCGGGGACGAGATCACGTTCGATGAGGCCATCGTGGCTCTGGAGGATGAGACGCGCAAGTCGATCGATGAGAAGAGGACGGTGCAGCCGCAGAGCAGCCAGCAGCAGGCGAGGCAGGCTAGCCCGAGTCAGGGGCTGGGGCCGGAGCCGCTGGACAATCAGGATGAGGCGGGTGAGGCGAACATGGATATCAGCGGCCATGCTCCAGCCATTCGCGTTGAGGATGGAGACGGAAGGGCTCCGGCGCCGGTGGCAGTTGCTGATGCCGGCGAGGATGGTCAGCACAGGGAGAACGTCCCCTCGTCGAAGCCGGTGCAGCTTCAGCGTACGACGGCCAAGTCGCCAAGCGCCAACTGGTCCACTACCGCCTCGGCCGCCTCTTCGCGTCCACGCACGCCGCACGCTGAGCTCTCGAATCCCATCAGCAGCAGCGCCGAAGGCGACGACGACTCTGCCTCAAGCCCACCCACTACAGTCGCTCAGCCCGAGCGTGTGATCCTCCTCAAATCCTGCCCGCTCTGCCACATGCCCCGCCTCTCCAAGAAGGGCGACGGCGATGTGGTCACCCACCTGGCCGTCTGCGCCTCTCAAGACTGGCGTCGAGTTGACAGCATGGTCGTAAGCAACTTTGTGACCGCCTCGCAAGCGCACCGCAAATGGCTGAACAAGTTTGTCATCTCTGCGACGCAAGGCCGGTACAAGCTGGGAGGCAACTCGGCGAACATCATCGTGCAGGATCGTGCAACGGGTGAGCTTCTTGAGGAGAAGATGCAGGTGTACGTCCGACTGGGTATTCGCCTGCTCTACCAGGGAGCACGGTCGCGAATGGAGGGGGCTCGCGTCCGCAAGATGCTCAAGAACATGAGTGTCAAGCAAGGCAAGAAGTACGACTCGCCCACCTCCGCTCGCGAGATCCCTGGGTTCATCGCTTTCCACAACTTGAACGTCGAGGAGATTCGCGACCCGCTTGACTCGTTCAAGACGTTCAATGACTTCTTCTACCGGAAACTCAAGGTCGACGCCCGACCGATCGAGGAGCCAAAGAACCCTAAGCGGCTGGTGTCGGCTGCGGACTGTAGGTTGATGGTGTTCCCTTCGGTGGACGAGGCGACGCGCATCTGGATCAAGGGGCGCGAGTTCAGCGTCGCTCGACTGCTCGACGTTGATTCGATCGGCGAGTCGTACGTGAATGGGAGCTTGTGCATTTTCCGCCTCGCTCCGCAGGACTATCACCGATTCCACTGCCCGGCGGACGCCGTGGTCGGGGAGCCACACTTCGTCGAGGGGGCCTACTATACGGTCAACCCCATGGCGATCCGCAGCGCCATCGACGTCTACGGAGAGAATGTTCGCTGTGTCGTCCCGCTGCATACGGAGGCGTACGGGACGATCTACTACGTCTGCATCGGGGCGATGATGGTGGGCTCCATTGTGCTGACGGTGCAAAAGGGCCAGAAGCTCAAAAAGGGCGATGAAGTCGGGTACTACGCGTTTGGTGGGTCGACGACTGTCTGTATCTTTGAGGAGGGGAGGGTCAAGTGGGATGAGGACCTGCTCACCAATTCAAAGGCGTCGATTGAGACGCTGGTTAGGATCGGGAGCGGATTGGGACGCGCGGTCGAGCACGGCGGGGGCGAGAAGCAGGCCAGCCCGCATGACGATGGGAGCGTGTCACCGCAGGCGTAGCGCGTGGAGCGTGGCATCGATGTTTCTTCTTTTTCCTCGTGCGATCCCTTTAATTCATCCCGCGCTTGGCCGTGGTCATCGCGTCCGTAGCTGCGAGCCCAGAGTGCCCTGCTCGCCTGCCACGCGAGCTTTCCCGACGCGTTTCTCCCCCCCGCTCGCCCAGTCCGCCCCGCGCCAAACACGACAGGCGGGCGTTGAGAAGGCAACGCAACGCCTCATCGCCGTCTCGCCGTTTCGTCCCCCCGCCCTCGCCCCACGCCCACGCCTCGTTGCCTTGACGCTTCTCTCTTCACGTCCTGCCCATCACGGCGATCGTTGCGAGCCCCACCGACTCGCAAGCTTGTAGCGCACCATGATCGTCATCCCTCTGTCACGGCCGGACGAGGCGCCCTTGCCTCCTGCCACTCGCGGCGGTGCAGCATCGTCGTCCGCCACGCCAGCAGCTGCCAACGGCCGACCACGCAGGCATCGTAAGCAGGACGTTGCAGCATCAGCATCAGCGGATCCCTCCCCTCGATGCACGCCATCATCATCGTCTACCGCTTCGTCGTCACGCCAACCTACCCCAGACACGCCCGCTATCCCGCCATCATCGACGTGCAGCAGCGCCCCTCACCGAGACCTCGCCCGCGTATGGGAGGCCGTCAGCTCATCACGACGCATCGTCGTAGTAACAGGCGCAGGCATCTCCGTCTCTGCTCCGGCTAACATCCCGGACTTTCGATCCTCGACGGGCCTGTTCAAGACGCTGAAAGAGCAGCATCCAAATGCAGGCCTCTCAAGCGGCAAGGATCTATTTGACGCTCGTCTCTTTCAGAGCGAGGCGAACACGGCACTGTTTTACTCGATGATCGCACAGCTTCACGACATGACGCTAGCTGCTCAGCCGACGCTGTTCCACCATTTGATAAAGCGACTCGACGAGCAGGGAAGACTGCAGCGCGTCTACACGCAGAATATCGATGCCCTCGAGGAGCGAGCGGGGCTTACATTTGGGCTGGGCAATGGGGCGCGCAAAACGTTCCAGCGTACTGCGAGTCTGGGGAAAAGGAAGAGATTGGCCGCAGCGGCGGCAGCTGCAGCAACCACAGATTCGTCGAGCGACGCTCCACGTCCTCGCTGGAACAAGACGCAGAGCGCCCCCGTCACGCCTCACCTCTTTGGCCGCGACGATTCCGAGCCCGCCACCGCCATGTTTCCCCGCGTCATCCCGCTACATGGCTCCCTTGCCCATCTGGTCTGCACGGCGTGCGACTTCCGCCTCTCTACCTTGCCCACTCCCACGCCGCAGGTGCAGGCGGCACTCAAGGAACTCTCCAGTGGGGAGACACCAAGCTGCCCTGCTTGCTCCGAGAGAGACGGCGTGCGAATTGCCGCAGGGTTGCGATCGCGCGGAATCGGCTTCTTGAAGCCGGACGTCGTGCTCTACAATGGGGACAATAAGAGTGGCGAGAGGGTAGGGGAGTGCTTGGAGCGAGATGTGTTGGGTTTGAGGGACAGGCTGGATGGACAGGTGCCCGAGACGTACGCGGAGGAGAGGGCGAGGGTGAGGAGGGAGGACAAGGCGCAGGCCACCAAGATGCACGTAGGCGCGGCCGAGAAGCACGTAGACGCGGCGGCGGATGCGCATGCGGCGACCTCGATGAGCATCTCGGACAGCAAGGATTCGCTGGCAGAGGATGTGTTGGGTCAAGTCTTTGAGGACGACGAGGAAGAAGACAAGGCTCTGGTGGCGAGTGAGCTCATCTCCACCGGTATCTCTGCAAGCCCTACTGCCAAGCTCTTTGAGGGTGTGCGAGCCAAGCGTTCGCTGCAGCGTGCGACGACGCAGCCCGCCTCCGCCTTCGCCGGCCCCAGCGCCAGTGCCAGTACCAGCAAGAAGACAACCTCCGCCGCAGCCACGAAGCCCCTCAAGCCCCTTCCTCCCGACCTCCTCATCGTAGCGGGCACGTCGCTCAAAGTCCCCGGCACGAAGCGTGTGGTGCGCGAGTTTGCCAAGGCTGCGCGTGCACGAGATGGCATTATACCCAAGGGGTGCGCGTCTGGCTCCAAGGCGTCGCGGGAGAATAGCAAGACTCCCTCTTCTCACTCGAATTCGAGGTCAGGGTCGTGGGAGTCTACAGCGCCGAGTGAGGCGGGCAGCGACGACGACGACGATAATGAGGATGATGAGGACGAGCTGGAGGACGGCACGGACCCCTCGCGCCCTATCCGAACCATTCTACTCAACTACGACTTCCCTGTTCCCTCCAAAGAGTGGGAGGACATCTTCGACGTGTGGGTGCAGGGAGACGTGCAGGCTGCTGCGGGTGGACTGTGGGGGGCTTCAAGTGGTTACGGGTCCGGAAACTCGATTGTCAACACCAGCTCTGCGGGTGGCGTAGGAGCTGGCGAGGAGGAAGACAGCATCAGCGGCGTTCGCAGCTGGGATCTAGCCCTCGAGGAGCTCGAGGAGACGCGGAATGAGCTCAAGAAGGCGGAACGCGCTGAGAAGAGGGCGCGGTCGCAGAAAGAGAAGGAGGTGGAGGAGGGTGGCGGTGATGAGAGTATGAGTAGTGTCACGACGGCGCGCAAAGGTGGTGCGAGGAGGAAGAGCGCGGTCAAAAAGGAGGGCGGAGAAGAGGATGAGAGCGACCACTCCAAGCCTAGACTAAGCCCCACGGTCTTGATTCCCAAGATGAGCATCTCGGAAGGCGGCGCGACAATGAGCAAGGCGAAGGGCAGGAGCGCGAAGAACCTCGCCCCCTCGGCCAAGACCAATGGCGGGGTCGACGCTATGTTCCCTCCAGCGAAGCGGGCTACTGGCGCCGCGGCTGGAGCGAAGGGTGCGAAGCCGGCAGCGAAGCCCGCAACGATGACGGCAAGAGCTAGGAAGGTCAGTACGGGTAGCGCGGGGCGCAAGGCGTCTACTGCCAAGGCTCCGTAGCAGATGCAACCCAACGTACACTGCCCCTCATGCTCACTGCCACGCTTTGCAAACGAATGTACGACCGAATGACATCCACACTAGCATACGCGCGAGCGGGTCTGATTGAGCGTGTGCGAGTGTGTGGTTTATGTGTTTGATCGTCGGGCTGGCTGAAAAGTTGTACAAGAGGTGCGAAGAGAGACGAGACGAGGGGCGGCGTAGCGTAGCGTGGCGAGGCGAGGCATTCATTGCGGCCTGGGAGGCATGGGGTAGCTGTGAGCGATCGAGAGGAAAGGTATTGTCAGCAAGGACGCTCGTCGCTCGTCGCTCGTCATTGCCACGCGCTGCCCGCTGCTCACCCAGGAGGAGGCCTGAAGCCCGGTGGGGGTGCACCAGCCGGGAAACCAGGCGGAGGTCCACTAGGGAAGCCAGGGGGTGGTCCAGAGGGGAAGCCTGGGGGAGGTCCACCAGGCATGCCCATCGGCGGGGGCGGTCGTCCGTACGGCATAGGTCGCGCTGCCATAGCTCCAGGAGGAGGAGGAGCGGCCAAACCAATGCCTCTCCCAGCTGGCATCCCTCTCCCAGCTCCAGGCGGTACACCACCCGCCGCTGCTGCTGCTGCTGCTCCCTTCTCCGGTGGTGGCGGTCCCTCTACGCTCAGCGAGACGACAGTTTCCCCCCTCAAGATGATGAGTCCGAGTGTCCTCTTCTGCTCGGCGCTCGGCATCGGCGCTGAGCTGCTCTCGTCATCATCGTCCTCCTCCCCATCTGCGGCGGCTGCAGCCTTTTTCGCGGCCTTTGACCCGCGCTTGAGGCGTCGAAACTCTTCGGTGTCTGCAAGTACGAGATTCATGTGAGGGTCAAAGGCGAGCATCTGGCCCGTGAGCTGGCGTCCGTCGTTGAGGGTCACGCGCAGCCGATAGTTGAGGAGGGAGAGCATCTTGCCTCCTTGCGCGCGAGAGGGGGCCTGGCCGCGGGTGGGGGGTGAGGCGTTGTCAGCAGCGAGAGGGGACACAGCGGTGTTCAGAGGGGCACGCGGCGCAACTCACCATGGCTGCGAGTTGAAGCCTTGGCTTGGATTTGATGGTTGTTGAGGATGCAGCAATCGCGTCTGTGCGGATGCGATCTTCGTCCGTCGACTTGAGCGAGTGAGTGAGTGGCATCGGCTCCGCTCCGATTCCGATTCCTCCAGTCGAGGGAGGCGAGTCGGGGCGCCGCCGCCTGGCGAGGTGTTGGACGGGGGGCGTTGCAGTCCTTCCTACTCGTCTCTATTTACCCCGAATCTTCCCTCGAGCACAAGCAATGTCATCGAGCGCACCCGCTAGCGGCCTCGAGGCCAAGGCGGCCAAGAAGCTCGCAGCACGTAAACGCTTCGAGGACGTCTTCCCGCTCCTCGTCGAGGAGTTGATCGACTATCTCAAGTCCGAGGGCATGCCAGCCGAAGCACAAGAGTGGTACCGCAAGAACCTCGACTACAACACGCCGGGTGGCAAGCTCAATCGCGGTCTCAGTGTTGTCGATACGGTAGACATTCTCCTCTGCACAGACGCTGGAGGGAAGAGGACGAGAGAGCTTTCCGAGCCAGAGTACCTGAAAGCCGCCATCTTGGGCTGGTGTATCGAGCTCCTCCAGGCCTACTTCCTCGTCGCAGACGATATGATGGACGCTTCGCTCACACGCCGTGGTCACCCTTGCTGGTACAAGGTGCAAGGTGTCGGCAACATCGCAATCAATGACTCCTTCATGCTCGAAGCGGCCATCTACTACCTGCTCAAGAAGCACTTCCGTCAAGATAGCTACTACGGCTTCCTCCTCGAGCTCTTCCACGACGTCACCTTCCAGACGGAGCTTGGCCAGCTCATCGACCTCATCACCGCCGACGAGCACCACGTCGACCTGTCCAAGTTTTCCCTCGAGAAGCACCACCTCATCGTCTTGTACAAAACGGCCTTTTACTCCTTTTACCTTCCCGTGGCCTGCGCAATGCACATGGCCGGTATCAAGGACGAGAGCCTATTCAAGCACGCTGCAGCGATCTTGCTGCCCCTCGGCGAGTACTTTCAGGTGCAAGACGACTACCTCGACGCGTACGGCAATCCGGAGGTTATCGGCAAGATCGGGACCGACATCCAGGACAACAAGTGCTCGTGGCCCATCAACGTCGTTCTCCTCCACGCCACGTCAGAACAGCGTGCGCTGCTTGATCAGCATTATGGGCGCAAAGATGCTGCGAGCGAGGCGGTAGTCAAGGACATCTACTCTGCATCGAATATCGACATCCCCTCCAAGTTTGCCGCGTACGAGAAGAAGAGCTACGATGAGATTACGGCCAAGATTGCGCAGGTAGACGAGTCGACGGGACTTAGGAGGGACGTCTTTACTAGCTTTTTGGATAAGGTGTACAAGAGGACCGTGTGAGCGCGCGCGCAGCGTGTGAGCAGGTCGACCAGCGTCTCTCCCTGTGCTCTCTCCTCTACGGATCGTCTTTTGCTCAATGATTACCCAAAGTGACCAGCGTCAAGCACCAAGCACTAGAGATCAGCGTGAGCGTGAGGTCGCTCTGCGTGGGCGGAAGACGTACTGATCAGCAGAACGGCCGGCGTACTCCCCGATCACAGCGTCGAGGCGGATGGGGTGTGCACTCCTTCGTTCCTGGATGGCCTGCATTGCCCTCGGCTCCTTTGGCTCCGTGCGGCGGCGGGTCGAGCTCGTCGCGACGTGCGGCCAGGAACAGGCGACGCTGAGCGGCTGAGCATCCGCTCCATCACTCCAATCACATCCGCTCGTCGACGGCCCGCACGCTCATCGTGTCGACGCTCTCGTCCTGACGAGACTACTTAAAGCCGCTTTTTTTCGCCCCCCCCCATCTTAATTTCCCTCCTCCATCTTCATCCCTCTCCCTCACTCACCGTGACGAGGCAGGCAACTCGTCGTGGCTCTTCCTTTCTTCCCTCTGCTCAGCACACACCACGCTCACTCGGCCACGCTCTTCAACTCGTATAACTCGCTGAGGCACCCTCACTCGCCAAGCTCCTTGCTACTCCCTACCTCACTTGGCTCAGCAGCACACCCTCGCTCAACGCCACGCTCGCTCAACGCCACGCTCGCTCAACGCCACGCTCGCTCAACGCCACGCTCGCTCAACGCCACGCTCGCTCAACGCCACGCTCGCTCAACACCACACGCCACCTACAGTCAGGCTCAGCTCGAGCGCCTCGTCATGGCTCCCTCCCTTGCTCGCTCAGCATCACACCAGGTAAGCATCACGCTCCTCGATGCTTCATCGACCCCCCAGCGCTCGGCTGACGCTCGCCTCATGTCTTCTGCGCTGTCCTCAGCACGCACCGCGCTCGCTCAGCACCACGCTCGCTCAGCACCACCCTTCCTCTCTGGCTAGCAACTCTAACCGCCCCCTTCCTTGGTCACTCTCCTACGCCAAGCACAAGCCCCTCGCCGTGATGGTCTCACATCTCAGCGGCTCAGCATCACGCTCCTCAGCACGCTCTCTCTACCATCACTGGCCCACGTCTACCGCTACTCAGCACCAAGCTCGCCCAGCACCAAGCTCGCCCAGCACCACGCTCGCCACTACGCCGCTCGCCGCCACGCTCGCCACCGCTCTAGCACCATCAAGCTCGTCTCTCGCCTCAAGCCTAAGGCGCAGCTGAGCTCAAGAGAAACCTCAACATCGTCGCCCCGCCTCGGCACCACGCTCATTGTCATCGTACCATACCGCACCACACCGCACCGCACTGCACCGCCTCATCGACATCAAGTCACGGGAGGGAGGAAGCTGAAGGAGACACACACTCGATCACGGACGAGCTCGCAGCGCATACTCTCCCGCGACGTCAACGCCATCACGGCCTACGTCAACGTCACACCAGCGCGCAAGGCCTCGGCACCGCTACGCAGAGGACAGCGAAGGTCAGTCGCACACCTCCTTGCATCCATCCTTCGTCACGCGCTCGACATCAACACGGCTCTTCTCCCCGAGCCCAGATCAAGTGACAAGGACACCAGCGTCGCGGGCGTCAAAGTGGATCTCTTCCTCACCACCCAAAACGCCACAATGTCCTCAACTCGTCCTCCCGTAAACGCTGCTGCGGAGGCAGTCCTCAGGCTGCCCCCTCCTCAACCGGAGGGAAAGCTGCCGAGCGATGAGGCAGTCGCCGCGATGTACGCGCGCGTGGACCCGGAGGTTCGCGCATACTTCGAAACTATGGAGCCCTTCCGTAAAGCCGCGTTGGCAAAGAAGGAGGCTCTGAAGCGCTTCGTGGACAGATCTCAGGCCCCCCTTACCACCGGAGACCGCCTGGCCTACACGGCCACGTTCGACCAAGTCTCCGCAGGCAAGCTCCTCGCCGAGGGCGAAGAGGTCGACGTACGCCGATACGAGGAGCTGGCAAACGCTCGCCGTGCCAAGGCAGAGAACAAGGGAAGTTTGGGCGTCGACGGGCAGTCATTCATCTTCTGCCTCTGCCGCATCAGCACCCCCTGGACCAAGGAGGAGGCCAAGGAAAAGATCAAGAAGCTAGGACCCAAGGTGGTTGGGGCGGTCAAGGCCCTCAGCAGTGCTTTCGAGACGAGCGAAGATAGTGGCTACCGCTTTGACAAGCCACAAGGAAGCCAAGCTCCACTGGGAGGTCGCCGTAGCAAGTGCAGCCGCAGGGATGGAGAATGGGCGCGAAGGCCCACACATACCGTGTTGGAGCCGCTGCTCAAGCTGGTGCAGGCATGCGACGGCCTGAGCTTGGTGAGGTTGGACTCGGCATGCAACGACCTCAACAGCTGGGGTGAGTGACTGTGGTTGCTCGCCTGCTTATTCGCCCTTGCCCGCTCACCTCCTTACGCTTCTCCTGTACATGCTCGCTCAGCATACCACATCGCCCATCTTCGACCCAACACCCGCACCCTCTACATCTAAGGACTGCAAGGCCCGCCAAAGTACGAAGTCTGGTCAAGAGAAGAGGCTTTACGCATCGCGTCGAGGAGCTTCACCCAAGTCGGCGCCCTGCCGCAGTCGCTCCTCGAGGGGCACGTCCGTCGCAAAATGTATGCGTCGGCAAGCGCTCTTGTTGCTGCTCCGCAGCGCATGGGCTTCCTCGAGTCTGCAGTGGGGGAGTACGAGTCGCTGACTCCGGGCATTGACCTGCTGGTCAGTACCGCTAACGCCTCGTAGTCAAAGATGGGATGCGAAGGTGACCTAGTCTCTTCCTCCCTCGCTTCTCCCCCGCTTGCACTTCGCAAAGGACGGCGGCGATGGCGCAGGCCGCTTCGCCTCCTCTTCAACCCTCCACTGGATCATCGAGTCAGAGAGGTTGACGGGGACGGAGGTCTGCAAGATCGCTCCGCAAGATCAGCAGATGGCGTGGCTGCCTGATACTGTCTATATGCAGCGTGTGCCGACCGGAACGGTGCGTAATGGTTGCTGCACTCGCTCGTCGTCAATTCTGTATTTGCTCACCTTACCTTTGCCCTTGCGCTCGCTCAGTCTCCTTTCTTCCACCCCTTCGCCCTGGCACGAGTATTTCCTCCTCGTACGGGACTCTGAACAATGAGCCGAAATAGCAAGTCTGGTCTCGAGAGGAAGCATTGGAGATCGCCACGAGGACTAACGCGGACTGTGCCGGATTACCCGCCTCGCTGGAGGAAGGCCATATTCATCAACTCTACACGGCCGCGCATGCTATGATGCAACCCCAGCACCGTCTGCGTCTCTTTGCGTCGGATGTTGCGGCGTGCGAGCTGGCCCCTCCAAGACTGGACCCGCTGGTGAGCGCCATGAGGACTCGAAGGTGTAGTGAGCAATGCTGACCTGTCCGATCGCTACTTCGCTTGCTCGCCCTTCGCTCAGGCTGCTGGCGACGCCACCTCTCGCTTTGAGTCGACGCAGGAGCTGGCTTCTGTCAGCAAGTCGCAGAGGGTGACGGCCACGTTTACCTGCGAGGTGAAGAGGGCCGATGACCGCACTAAGGCATCTCGCGCGTCCCGCTCCAGCGAAGGGACCACCAGCAGGACCGCCACGGAGGACATGGTCCAGAGCTTCGCCGGCGCTCGCGACGTGGTGATGCAGACCGCGAAGAGAAGGCGATTGGCGACCGCCTCCTACTCCTCTGCCCACGCCGCCGCCTCCTCCTCGGCCACCGCCGCCTCCTCCTCTGCCCGCGCCACCGCCGCCTCCTCCTCTGCCCGCGCCACCGCCTCCTCTGCCTCCGCCGGCCCCTCCTCGTCCTCGGCGGCTACTTGAAGGCGGAGATCAGCAAGATGGCTGCCGAGAGCGCCCGCGTCAACTTCGAGAGGACCAAGGCAGACGCAGCGCTCCAGCAGGCGAGCTCATCTGCGACCGGCAACGCCCGCCGCGAGGAAGAGGACGACAACGATCACGCCGACGTCGCGGGCATGGGCGTCCAGGGGAGCGGGCGTGGCGGGAGGAGGGGCCCAAAGAGGTGGGAGGCGGAGAACGTGGCGCTTCCCGGCGAAGCGGACCACACCTTGGGAAAGCGCGCGTACACAGAGCGGGGGTGCGAGACCAAGGAGGAGGAGGAGGAGTACCACCGGGTGTACATGAAGGAGATGAAGAGGCTCAAGGGGAAGAAGAGCAAAAACAAGGCCTATCAGGATATGTCGGAGGCCGAGCGCGCAAAGGTGCGGGAGCGCTCGCGGTTCGACTATTGCCAAAAGAAGGCCAGGGACTCGGCGGAGAGAGAGGCGGCGGAGGCGAAGGCTGCCAGGGTGGTGATGGTACGGAAGAGGAGATGAAGGAAGCACAGCAGTACAACGTCTTCTACTATGCTATAAGGAGACGGTACAGCATACAATGAAAGCAGGCTAGTAATCACTAGCAATTTAGCTTGATCGCGTGAAGACGGATTCGTGAAGGTGATCAACGCTGCAGTCGTGTCCACCTCCCTGCCGAGCCTGAGTCAGGTCGCGCTCACGGCTCTTGGTCTCGGCTGCGATTCAGCGGAAGTCAAATGCTGGCGATGAGCTTCGCTAGCAGTCGCCCACCTCACGAGAAGAATTCAGCTGCCATGAAACTGCGGTCTACTTTGATGCCGGGGCGGCGGGCAGGCAGGCTTGATGGCCTCGTCTGGGCTGACGTCGGCGCAGCGGGTGTGGGGTCAGCGAGACGATGCAGGAGAGGTAGGGCACTCCTATGCCGAGCGTAGTGAACTCAGCTGACGCACGAGAAGCATTCATTTCAATCTTGCAACGAATCAAAGCGCTATCTGGTGTAACATGTAAACGTCAGAAGAAGCGCCAGTCGTTCCAGCTCATGTCCACGCTGGGCCTGCTTCGCAGACGCCACAACTACTTTGTACGTGGTAGCAGTGTCGACTCACTCGCTGCAAGTCTACGAGAGATGATGTTGATGCTCGGCGGTGGCAGTAAACCTTCATCGCAACCCCAGCGAGACCTCAGCAGGTGGGACCCTGACTTGCTCCACTGCGCAAATCCAGTCGAGGTCAATGGTAGTTGAGGTAGTCGTGACCAGACTCCAGGAAGTCACCACGTGGTTTGTTCCGCACGGGACGGCTTCACGGCACCTGGCCACAGTCGGGATTTGAATTTTTTGGCGCGGAAGGGATAGCCGATGACAGCTGCCGATCAAACCGGAACGGATGTTTCAGATGGGGCGGCGATTGAGAAGAACGCGATTCCCCGCCAAACCGTAGAAGAAGTAGCTAGACTTGGCAAGCAAAAGAGAAGCTTCCTGGCCGGGAATTGAACCCGGGGCTCCCGCAGTCTGCTGTAATGACAAGCGGACGTCCTGACCATTAAACCACCAAGAAGGAAACTGTTGTTGTTGAACGACTACCGTTTTGAGGTGTACATGTACGTAAAGAACTTTAGAGCGACGATTCCCGCCAATCTTGGCCTCCACGACCCTCAGCTGAGTCTCCTGAGTGATCTCTAGTATGTCCGGCATCCACGGAATGCGCCTCTCCATTTACTCAACCAGTCCTTCCCCAGGGGAGTCGTCTGTACCCTCCCTCGCACTTCTGTCCCTTCTCCCCTCCTATCCTCCTCTCCTAGCCCACATAATCGCCAATCTCGCCTTCTTCACCTCCCACTGACTTACTCAGCTTGAGAGCACTCTCCGAGAAATAGTCGACAATGAAAAACTCACGTTACACGCGGGCCGGCGTGAAGGGAGGGATGGTGAGACATTTGGCGTGCTAGACGTGCCTGAGTCTCACACAACCGTGGGAACAGAGTCCCATCAGTGATTCCTATAATCTCGCTGTCGCATCATCAACTGTGCTTCCTCACTCATACCTCAAACGAGTCAACGCGAAGGCAGGGTGGACCAACGGACGCGTCATTCGTCACTCGCCGCATCCGCAGTCGGCTTCCCCACGGCCCCCTCGATCCATCGCAGAGGTCTCGATCCGTCTATCTCTAGCATGGAGTCCTATCACATCAAAGCGCACAGAGAGTCGTGCGTGCCTGCCAGGCTCCACGGATCTGCCTCATTGGAAGGTGGAGCGCATGCGTAGACCGACGCGTAGGGTACGCTCCTTTCGTGCGCACTAAGCTGCCGCACTCTCGCCCAGCACTAATCACCGGCCGCTCTGACAGACCCGAAGCCTCCGCGGCTTCGTGGCCAACTCAACCCAACGAGAAAGGAAGGAAGGAAAGAGGCCTCTATTCCGCGACCGGGCGCACGTCTGTACCAGCAGCCCACTCGTCTGCGACCTCTTCCTCCTCCGTTCCATCTACATGCCAGCCACTCGCCGCCATCCATCACCTCTTCTCTTCTCTCCTCATCACCGTCGCCATCACCAGAACCATTGCCACCCTCAGCATCCTCCTTCTCCGTCGCTTGAAAGACTCTCTTCTTACAGCTGATGACCGACTCGGTGTTCTCTCCCGCTCGCGCCACTCAAAGCTCTCAGTGGCCACCTTGCCCCTCGGCTGCACCATCTCCTCCCTCAAGGCGGCGGGCACTGTTGGGCGAAGAGGAGCTTGCCTGTTGGCGCGCTGCGTCCTGCTCATTCTCAAAGTCGGCCCGGGGATCGCCGCGAGCCATCTCGCGGATTTGCTCCATCCCAGCCTGGGTGGTGGAGGTGGATGAGCTAGGCGTGGCAGTCGTGGCAGAGGCGGATGAGATGGAGGGCCTGGCTGACTGAGGTTGCCCACCTCCCCAAGCCGCCAGGGCATGCTTGCGAATCGGCTCCATCTTGTCCATCAGGGCGCGGATCGCGGGAGAAGCGGTCGCGTAGACCTCGGCGGTTTCTTCGTCCGTGGGCAGACGGCCGAGAGGTGGGTATGGGCCGCGCTTGAGAGCTGCCTCTCTACCAGCCTCTCTTGCAGCTTTGATGCGCTCGTCGTTCGGCGAAGACATGTGAGCGTTGAGGAGGTTGTGGGCTGTTGTTGGAGAGAGAGAGAGAGGAGAGAGGAGGAGGCTGACAAGAAGGACTTGGACACAACGGAACGGATAGCCGACGCTACGGGCAGCTCTATTTCGAGCCCAGACGGGCTTCCGTCGTCTCTACGCGGTCTCACTTGTCCCCCCTCCTCCGGCGGGATCCGCGAGGCAACGGCTGACCCGCCCACACAATTCAGCCCACTCGCCACTCTGAGCCATTCTCACTCTCTACTCGATTCGACGGCCTGGCTTCGAAGCGCCGGGCGTATCGCGCCTACCTCCTCACTGGTCAGCCGGTCGATTCTTTCTTCCCCTCCACTCCACTCTGTCTGCTCATCCCCTTCGACTCGAGTCACAACATCCATCCGGCCCGGCTCATCACGCAACGACTGAGTATCACGACGTCAGAGGACCTGCGCATCTACTCTCGAAGACAGCGGCGCAAAAGTCACCCTCTTCGCCGAGCATCGCTTCTTCGCCCTCGTTCCACCACGCTCGTCTCATCGTCAACCCAAATCTCGTCACACAACTTCGACCCCAATGGCAGCCGCCGCTACCTCATCTCCATCGCCGCCCTCGCCGCATCCCGTCTACTTCGTCCCTGTGGCCATCGTACGCAGCGACATCCTCGCTCTGGCCGCCCGCCTCCATCATACTCGATGCCGTCCATAGCGTCTGCTGTACCGCGCTTACCCTGGATGGACTCCTCCGATCCATCCACCATCTTCATCTTGCTCACCCACCTGCCAGTACCGCCCATCATCTCACTACGGCTCAATGCGTCACTCCCCGCATGATGCACGAGGGCAGAGGGGCTCGTTCAGTGGAGCAGCAGCGTCATCCTCCCCATCCACCAGACTCGCGGGGATGACCCGCATCCCATCTTCCACTCATCTACCCATCAAGACGGAACTTCACCCTCTTTCCAGCCTTGTCAACCCCTCGCCGGCTAGGGCAGACCAACCAGGGCTTACTTGCCCTCGTCCCACCCATCTGGCGCTGCTCAGCTTGCTCGGCCTCTTCACCTCATACACCCTTGGCTACTCGCATGTAGCAGAGCGCCGCCTCATCCGCCATTCACTCCCTCACTGCTCTCCTCGTCCATCACGTAGGCTTCGAGTCGTCCCTCTCTGGCGTGGCAGGGAATGGATGGAGGGCTTGGTCGCGTCGGTGAGTTCATCGTCACGTCCGCACGTCCCGCACATCTTGCTCATCCCACCACTCCGTCCGCTCACACTCGCAGTTGACCATCTTCGCCCTCTCCATACACACCACGTCAACATCGAGCTGGCCCGCCAAGCTACGTCCGCGGGCCTGGGACATTGCTGTCAGGCTTCCCGCTCTGCCATTGGCAAGCAGCAGTCTGGCAGCGGTGCCCATCCTGAGTGCCATGCAGCTCCAACTTATTGTGAACGAAGCAGGCCGCGCTGATGCGACTTATGCGGACCTCTGCATCCTGGCTCGGCGCTGTGTGCGATTAGAAATGGTTGTGCGTGGCGAGCAGGTAGTCCAATCTGGAATCGAGACAGCGCTTGAGAGGACGATCTCGATGAGACAGCTCGCGGCAGGAGGCGGTTACGACGCGCCAGCCCTGCCTTAAAGTTATCATTCATTGTCCTTCACGACGCTGCAGGCTGTGCTTGAGCTCCTTTCTTCGCTTGGCGCCCATGGCCATCTACCTTGCGACCCTCACCCCTCCCCTCCTCGCCATCCCATCCTACGAGCTCGTCATCGACTGATACCCTCAGCCTTAGCACCTCGCGACATGATACCAGAGCCCGCAACAAACATCTTGAGCACCCAGGCATCCCGTGATCACAGCCATGCTAGCAATGAAATCAGATCTTGCCCACGAACGTCAACGCGTGTCGATCTCGCACAACGCTCCAAGACCCACAAAAGAGCAAGCGAGACAGCGCGAAGAGTGTTCGATGCAGAGCCAAGCTTGTCTCGCCGCATCAACCTCGGCCTCCACGTCCGGCTTTCACGGAGGGCAGCGGATCCATCCACTTCAGTCCTTCCGCATTCACATCGCGTACCCATTCTTCCTTCCTCTCTTCCTATCTCAATACACGCACACGCACACGCACAATGGACTTCCTCACCTCCCCCAAGGCCACGAACCTCTCCCTCTATTCGCTCCCTGGCGTGCTCCTCCTCGCCGCCATCCCTCACTGGTGGTCCATTCATCAATGCATGACCAAGAACGTCAACGGCGGATGGAAGAACCAGAACCCGCGCTCCTTTGTCGCTAGCTTGAACTTCAAGAGTGCTAGTGGGAAGAAGCTCAGCGAGCTCGAGAAGAAGGTGTTGCGCGCCCAGGCTGGTACGTATGCGTGATGGCACTTCACACACTTCGCGAGACTGACCCTTCATTCGCGCCGCGTACAGCTCAACAGAATGGCTTCGAATGGTTCGGCTTCTGGGCCGCTGCCGTCCTGGCCGGCAACCTCGCCCACCTGCCCCACGACGAGCTCAACAGGATGACCGTCGTCTACCTCGTGTCGCGCGTGCTGTACAACTTTGCCTATGTGCTCCTCGACGGCTTCGCCCCCAGCCTGATCAGGACGGCCGTCTTCCAGGTCAGCATCATTGCGGGTCTCAGGCTCATCTTCATGGCTGGCAACAGGCTGGCGTGAGGGCGCGGTGGGAGAAAATCGGGTTGAAGGCTGATGTATGGATCGCGCCGCGTCTAATCAATTCAAGGATCGCCTCGCTACACTCATCTCGCGCTGTTCGCGAGTCGCTGCTCCTCCCCATCTTCCCCTTCCTCCTCTTCGGGATCATACAAGACATGATGACTTTCCTCCTCGGTGACTGCGCTGCCCTCTCTCCTCTCCCTAAGCTCCGAGTAATCCGCATGAGCAGCAGACTGTGTTGCGATCTCTCCCCCGCCGCGCCGTCTCCTCGCCCCGGGCCTCGTCCACGTATACCCCTCCACGCGACTACGCACCCACTCCAATGCATCGCTCAACACACGCTCCAGCTCACCACCAAATCGCTCTTCACCCTGTCCCATCTCCCCACCCCATGTCGGTAGCTCCTCGGCCCTCTGCTCCCTGGCCGCCTGTCGCGCAAGCCCATCCGCATGCTCCTGCGCCGCAATGTGCTTCAGCAGGTCCTTGACCGTTACCAGGCCCTCGAGCGAGCCCTGCCTGTCGGTCACGAGGATGACGCGCGGACCCATCTTCTTGAAGAGGTCCATCACCACTTCGAGGGGCATTCCGGGAGCGACGGTGAGAGGCGTTTGATCGACCCACCCACCGAGCTCGAGGTAGTCTTCGTCACCCTCACCATCGACGCCTGCTGAGACGTCATGCGCGCCGCCGCCCTCATCGTCATCGTCGCTATCGTCCGCGCCCGCATCCACGAGCGCTTCAGTCAAGCCACCCGCAGCACTCGGCCCGCGCGATCTCCTACCGCCGACCCCCGCCGCCTTCTCAGAATCGGCAGTCGCCTCGCCATCCATCGCTCTCCCCTTCAAGGTAGGCGCAGCGCCCACCGTCTCACCCGAAGTGGGATCCACGTCTTCCACCGTAAAGTAGCACATCGTTTCCGCCGCCAAGCTATTGCGCACCCTCCTCGCCTTCGTGAGTGCAAAACGCAGCTCCGTCTTGCCTACGTACCCGAGTAGCGTGCGATCCTCTGCGCTCCGCACGACGGGGAAGCCGCGATACGTGTTGCGCAAACGCTGCTCCAGATCCCGCAACGAAGTTCCGCGCGCGTAGACGACGTCAGGGTCGCGCTTCATTGCCTCGCGCACGGGGAGGAGCCCAAAGTTGTGCTCGTCCTTGTCGAGGAACGGGTACCCGGCAAACTTCATCGTCTGCTCAGCCATGCCACCCTTGCCGTACAAGTCTCCGACACCCTTTGTGATCATGACTACGATCATGGTGGGCAGGATGTACGTGAGAGCGCCCGTGAGCTCGAACATGATCACCACGACGGCGACAGTGATCCGCGTGACCCCGGCCAAGGCCGCAGCTGCGCCGAGGAAAGCGTACGTTCCCGGCGTGATGCAGGGCACGTCCGGTTGACAGGCAGAGAAGATCGCCGCGGCCGGATAAGCGGAATGCGCTGCTTTAATCAGGATCCCCAGCATGCGCCCAAACGTAGCGCCTATGGCCATGGAGGGAACAAAGATGCCAGCAGGGACCTTGCAGCCGTATGAGAGGATGACGAGTGCGCAGCGAAGTACGGTCGCCAGGAGGAGAGAGTTGACCATGCGCCACTGTGCCCACGATTGGCAGAGATTGTCGTAGTCCCCTCCGCCCTCACACTCCCTGAATAGGATTTCGAGGGACTCGGTCATGTCTATGCGCAGGAACTTGTTCCAATAACCAATAAACGCCGTAATCACTGCCAGGATGACCGCTTCGCTTACTCCATGCTTTGCCAGGTTGGACCGTCGAAATGCCTGCACCTGCAGGTTGTACTTGATAACAAACGCCCCGTACAGCCCGCCAAAGATGCCGATGATGATGTAGAAGAGGATTTCAAAGTAGTGCCAGTCGCGGTCGTAGCTGACTTGGAAGAGGACAAGCTTGCCCGTGCGGAAAGGGTTCATAAAGGAGAGGGTGACCGTCGCGGCCAGGGCGCATAGGAAGGAGCGCCACATCGTCGTGGCGGGGAATTGGTACGCCTGGGCGCGCGCGAAGGGGGGAAGGAGTGAGCTCGATGCTGCGGCTTGAAATCACACGCGCGCCCGCGCAACGCACCATCTCCTCGAGCGAGAACAAGACGCCCCCGATCGGCGAGCCGAACGCTACGGCGACTCCTGCCGCACTAGCAGCCGTGAGCAGCTCCCTCATCCTCGCCTGGCTACGATCAAAGCTCCTGAACCATCCCGCGACCACATTCCCAATACAACACGCCACATGTACGGCTGGCCCCTCCTTGCCTACACTTAATCCCGAAGCGATCGCCAAGGGCAAGCTCAGACTCTTGATGACTAGCGTTGCCCCACCGAGAAAGCCATTGATGATGAATCCCGCGAGAATGCACTTGATCTCCGTGATGCCTGAGCCTGCTGCGTAAGGGGCAAAGTGCCGAACAAGATGCGCGCAGCTGAATGAAAGGAGGGCGGCAAAGGCAATGTAGACTATCCAGGCAGGCAAGGTCCAGGTGGACCAAGGGACCCAATCTGTGCATGTCTCGCTCAGGTCCGCGGGCGAAGGCGCGGTAGCGTTGGCAGCGCGTATGAGCAGCGAAGTGTTGGCACTCGTTGACGGTGCGGGCGACGCTAGAGCTGCCGCAGCCGCTGCCGCCTTGATGGCCGAGTGCGGGATGGGAGCCCCACCGGGCCCAGCGGGGTCCATCATTTCCCAGCAGCAGAACTTCTGATTGAGCCACCAGCCTGCGCGGCAGTAACCCGTCTTGAGATCGGACGCCCATTCCGTTGCGATGGAAATGATGGCCATGTTGACGCCGATGAAGCAGCCTAGCGAGGGGCCGAGCCGAGATGATGGCAGGTCAGTCGTCATCTCCTCTCGCAAGGTCAATCGTCGTCTCCTCTCGCGCGGCGCACTCACCTACTAGCACGACAACTCCCGAATCCATGCCTGCTTTCGCTCCCTTCAATCCCAGTCGCGCAACGAACCACGCTCTTCTCCCCCAAGGTCCCGTCGTCGGCCACCATCTCGGCGGTCTCTCCCCCGGTGCATAGCCCAACGTTCCCCAGCTCGATCCACCGTTGGCTAGGTGAGCATTGGAGGACGAAGATCTGGCTTGGGCGCGAGCTACTCGCGCTCGTTCGCGTGTCGAATCAACGATCCAGTCTACGGTGGTGAACTGGCATCAGCAGGGAAGGACAGGGACGGTTCAATGGCTGCATCTAGGGTGGGGATCGCAGCTGCACTCACGCTCTCGTACCTGCGAATATCGTCGAGCTCACCCTGATCCACCTCATTGCGGGGCGTCGATGGAATGCTTGATCTACGTCTACCCGCGGTAGATGGGCCCGCAGCAGCGTCGCTCCCTTCTGGCGGCATGGCGTCGAATTCAGAGCTTGGCAAGAAGGACAAGATTCGCCTTGGGCTCGCAGCTTGGGTGAGTGTTGGATGAGAAAGAGGCCCGTTCGCCCGCCCTGCAGTCAGTCTCAAGCCGCGCTTCCGCCCTCAGTCTGACGCTCGACGCTCGACGCTCGACTTTGTCCCCGCAACGCGTTGCGTGAGCTCCTCCTTTTACTCCACTACCACCACCTCGACATGGCAGACGAGGAGCCGGTATCTGCTGGCGCCTCGTTGCCTGGCTATTCTCTCCTCCCGCACGATGCGGCTGAAGCCCTTCAATTCGACATCGTCCCACGTTCAGACGCCTCGTCCTTCCAGGCAGGCTACCAAGGGTTGCAGGAGCGAGGCTTCCAAGTGTGGCTCAGGGGCGATGTTCTACTCAAAGCGTCACCGCAGGCTTTGCAAGGCTTGACGAGATGCACGATTCAGCTGACGGCGGACGAGAGTGTACCATCCTGTAGCGTACCGCTGCATCAGGCCTCGCATATACTGTGGACCTCGCCCGACCTCCCCACCACTTCATCCTCTGCTGCTGCGCAAGCGCACGCCACTCATCCCCCCTCGGTCATGCCATTCGAATTTTCTCTCCCACAACACCTCCCTCACTGCCTACATCTCCCGGACATCAAGCTCGAATACCGGCTCGTTGCCACGCTCCACTCCACCGACACATCGCAGCTGCCGCGAACAAAAACCGTCTCTGTCCACGTAACGCGCTACTCTGCTCCCGGCCCACCACGCCAACTCCTCCCGGCCTCGTGCGCGACGAATGGAGGTTTCTCAGAGGAGCCCAAGGTGTGGAAGAGGACAAGCCCGACGGACATCGAGGTCACGCTTGCGCGCACTCTGTACAGACGAGGGGACCACATCCCGCTACGCATCCAGGTGGCGGCCCCGCATGACAAGTTGATTGCGAAAGGCCTGCGCATCAGGAGCGTCGAGGCCGAGCTGGTGAGGAGGATTGAGACGCGGGCAACGCAACCAGACGAGGCAGCTTCCAACCCCAAAGCTAGGGCCAAGGACAGAGATACGGCTGGCGGCTGGGAGCCGCATGCGCATCTCCTCTCCAGCGAGGACGCGCCTCGAGTCACTCCACCACCCTCCTCTCCCCTCGCCACAACATCTCATCAAACCATCTTAGCTTACTCCGGCAAAGCCTGTCGCTTCTCTCTCACCCGTCCGCTCGTCCTGCACCTCACCCTCGTCCCGCCCTTTACTTCACCGGCCCTTCCTCACCCCTCGCCAGACCATGACGCCCCACCCGCCGGTCTCTCGCCATTGACAGCGGGATCTGCAGGAGGGGGTGGCGGCTGCGAGAGCGTGAGCCAGCAGACGAGATTGAGCGAAGTGGCATTCCAGGTCAAGGTCTACATACGACTCAGAGGGCCCAGCGCGAGTGCGGCTGCGGAACAAGCGAGGGCGAGCACATCGCCATCAGGTTCTTCTTCAGCCGGAGCGTCAGGGTCGAGCAACCAGGACGTAACGTTCGAGAGCGAAATTTACGTGCTGCCCGCCTTGGCTGGAGCTGGTGCAGAGGGACAGGAGCATGCAGAAGAAGAGGCAACGGCGGAGCAGCCGCAGCCTCCAGCCTCAACTCCGTGGCCAGCCGACGAGGAAGACTTTGACGGATACGAGGACTTTCGCGAGTCGCGGGAGGCCTTCGAAGAGGCAGACGGGCGGGATCTTCCGCCTACAATCGTCTTCAACGCTGAGGAAGCTGGAAACAGCGCCGACAGAAGAGTCGTCGGTGGGACCGCGACAGGGCCGCAGGAGCCTCCACCTACCCTTCAGCAATCCCAGCATGACCTGCAGATCTTCCCCTCAGGCCACGCAGGGCAGGGGGGAGACGATGAGGCGCTCCCTCCTCCGCATCCTGAACGACAAGGTCAAGGCGACGGCGATGGCGATGCGCAGGTACCTTCTTACGAGAACGAGGGGGCTAGCACACCTCGACCGCCACCTGCTTGGAGTGAGCGAATCGTATTCATCGAAGGGGTTGGAGAGGGAGAGAGGCGGCTCGACTTCGACGGACATGTGCGTGACTGGTCGGCACCGCCCCCTCCAACCCTGTCGGAGAGCAGCAGCAGTCTCGCTGAGCCAGCACTACCACCTTTTGACGGGACATTGACATCGCCTCCTCCGTGCTTTGACGATCAAGACGAGTCATCGCCTCCTCCCCCTCCAAGAACCTTTGCAGCTCATCACGGCAACACGCCGCAGGCGGTGCCGGCGAGTCGGGAACAGCAGCAGCCACGGCAAGCGAGCGGCACCCCTGTCGAGCCACCGCCGTACATGACCATGATGGCACCTGCCCATAACGACGCGCCCTCAGCCTCCTCATCCTCGTCGCTCCCACCATTACCACCCGCGCATCCCGATGACGCTGGCGTCGAACACTACTCCTGGGCAGGAGCACCAGAGGCGAGCGGAAGCTCTACGCCCCTCCCCGGCGCGTCAGCAACTAGCATCCCTCCACACATCGCAGCATCAGCATCGACATCATCAGCATCACCATCGTCATCATTAACACCATCATACCCAACAGCAGCACAGGAGAAAGAGGCTCTCGCTCTCGCTCTCGCCATGAGCAGCGGGGAGACGAGCACGAGCTCAACGGTCAGTGACGAGGGTCGGGCGAGCTACGAGCAGGTCGAGGCGCAACAGGGTGGGGCGATCGGGACGACCCATGCGCAGCATCCTCATCAGCAAGGGGACGGCCAGGAGGCGGACGAGGAGCTGCCCCCGCATTACGAGGCTTGAATGGCGCTCTATTTGTGAGAAAGGCGCGAAAACGATGTAAATTGTGTATCTCGCTGTTTGCGAGGAAGACCAGAATGATCGATATGCGAAGCCATTGTGCCCATTCTCGTGGTTCGGGCTCCCTCTCACGCCGCATCTACGGCCCTACCTCATCCCGCCGCCTCCCCTCGCTGGCTCAGAAATCGAACTCGCCTCTGAACCCCTCCAAGCTACTCCCCACATGCGCCTTGCCCGCCAAATCCATGCGATCCATAGCCAAGAAGATCCTGCGCAACGTACTCCACAATCCGTGCGACTCCTGCGCCTCAGCGAGGGGAGGAGGCCCTCCACCTCCTCCTCCAGCCGAAGCGCCCTGCGGAGCGTCTGGCAACCTCTGCGTCTGCTGGAGAGCGAGAGCGGAGAGCAAGTGCTCAGCAGCCTCATGATGAGCACCGAGGTTGAGGCATGAAACGCTCAGATTATAGATGGCGCGAGTGAACGTCGGGCGCAACTCGAGAGCCTTGTGGTAGGCCTCGATGGCCATCTCCGGCTTTCCGCCATTGGCTAACGTGGCTCCCAGACGATTCCAAAGCAGAAAGTCGTTAGGTCGAACTTCGAGCGCTGAGCGGAAACAGTCTTCTGCCTTCTCGTAGGACGAGTCGGCGTAGAAGAGGACACCGAGCCCGACTTGAACCTCGGCGTCCACGAGGGAACGAGAGGCATTTTCGCGTGCGGCGGCGAGGAAGGAGTTGGTGACGGAGTTGAGGGTAGCCCAAGGGTTTTGTTGGCCACCAGGAGCTTGTTCGGGCTCCACAGCGCGCAAGTCCGGGAGAGTGGAAGCATCGCTCTTGAGGTGAGGGTAAGCGCGGGCAATGTAGCGCTGCAGCGTCGAGTGAGCCGCAACGTCGTACCCTTCGTTGATGTAGCTGATCGCGAGAGCCATGTAAGCCTCCAAATTTCCCTCGTCTACCCGAATCGCCTCCTCAAGCGCACGGACAGCCTGCGTCTCGCGCTCATTCATTGCCTGTGCCTCGCCCAAGCGCCGCCAAGCCTCAGAGCGGGCACGACGCTCCCTGTCCACCTCGTTGGCTTCACCGCCCGTGCCTCCAGATTGCGGCTTGACCGTCGCGGCTTCAAATGCCATGGTGGCGTCGCTGAGTGAGCCGCCCTCGGAGAGAAGGCGCAACCCCTCCGCGAGTGGGTCGGCGTGCTGCATATAAGGGTTCTGGTTGCTGAGCCTGTAGTTGCCCAGGCGAGGGTACCCATCCGCTCCTAGCGTGCCGAAGCCCTCGAGCAGCTTGTCTTCACTTCCATCCCAACCTGCCGTCTCCAGTAGCCCACCATCCCCACCCGCAATCCCGCCGCCAGGGTGACGATATCCGACCCCCTCGTTTTGGGCGTTGAGCTCCTCTTCCCACTTGGCGAGGTCCTCATCCACTTCGGCTTGATCTCCCGCAGTGCTGTGCTTCATGGCATTCCAGAGCTCCTGGAAACGGTCGTCTGCTGCACGCCCCTCTGCTGTAATGTCGTCGCTTATCCCATCCAGTGCTCGGCGTACTGCTGCGTCCTGGTCTTCCTCTGACTCGAGGTGAGCCTCTTCACGGGCTTTGCCCTTGCCCTTGTCTACCGCGCTGGCCTGAGCAGCATCTGCCTCAGCGGCAGCTTGAGCGTCGTCCAGGGCCTTGAATTGGGCTTCCCATGAGGCATTGTCCAGCTCTACGATGCGCGATTTGCCCTTGTCTTGCTGTTGAGAAGCGGGAGCGTTGTTCATCATCATACCGCCGCCACCGCCGTAGCTGCTCATCATGCCGCCACCGTAACCGCCATAGGCGAGGCGATTCATGTACGAGGAGCCGGAGGAGGCGGGACCCTGTTGCTGCTGCTGCTGCTGCTGAGCCATCGAGGGGGAACTGATGGGCTGCTGCTGGTGCTGTTGCTGGAATTGATTGCCCCATGCCGACCCTCCCGACATTTGAGGGGGAGCATGATGCTGCATTCCTGCAGGCCCGGGTGAAGCTCTAGCGCTCATCTCATTAGCCCACGCAGCACTGCTAGGTGGCGGTGCTCCGCTGGCACGCATCATCTCCATCTCCTTGCGCATCGTTTGAAAGTCGAATGCAGGACCCGCACCACCACCGCCGCCGAGCTGTTGGGCTTGGTGGCGCATGAAGTTGGCATCCATCTGCTCGCCGCCTAGTCCACCTTGGGCCTGCCGAAAGGCATTGGCCTGTGGGCCGCCCTGCTGCTGCTGCATACGATCGCCATGCTGGAGCGAGCGGTCATTCTGCGTTTGCTTCAGCAGCTGATTGAGCGGATTCGAGGAGGCACCGCATTCTGCGGCTGAGAGGAACGACATGATTGATGGGAATGGTAGAGAGGCAACCAAGATGGACCACTCGTGGCTGCGCGGAGGCGGCAAGAGCAGCGCCGTTGAGTGGGGGCGGGGCTCAGGCAACTCGAAGCCGATGCCGGGCGTGGGTCGAGGCGGGTGTGGAGCGAGGCCCGGAACGGGAGCAAGCGAGCGAGGAGCGAATAGCCGGTCAGCCCCACGCTGCAGTCAGGATCACGACCATGCTTTTGCGTGAGTGCAATGCAACCTTTATTTTTGCAATTCGATTGCATCTATGCCACCATACGCTGCCACGCTCAATCACCGAATTGGATCGATCCTCCTGACCATGCGCCCCACTGTGGCGCCGGAGGCTGAGGCGGAGCAGAAGAGCTCGCACTCGTTGGCGTGTCGTCCCCCAACCCGAGCTCCTTCTGCACCGCCGCCAGCTCGTCCTCCTCCTCGTCATCGAGAGTCCCATTCCCTTCCAGCGCTATCCTTCCGGACGACCGCGTCTTTTTTGCGCCGCTCACGGGCGTTCCAGTCGCACCAGCCTTGTTCCTCGTCGACCGCCTCGGCGAAGGGGTCGCCACCGGGGCCGCTGACGCCTGGCTCCCCCTCGCCTTTGCTGCACCACTGCCACTGAGGCTAGTCCCCTCGAATCTAGCCACAAGCGTTTCAACATCGATGCCCCTCGCACGAGCCCAGTCCAGACACCCATCAGCCAGGTCGCGCAATATCGGCGACAGCCCATTGTAGAAGTTGAGACCCTCGCTGACATTCGCCAGCACCTCGCTGTACTTTCCTGCTGCGGTGCACAAATTTAAGAGGTGCGCAGAAACACGACTTGACAAGTCTGAGCTCGGTCGAGCCGCGTCCATCTGCTCTTGTAGGGTGGCGCGCTTTGCTTGAAGTTGCTGAAGTAGGTTAGAGAGGGACGCCTCAATATGCCCCACCTCGACCTCGAGGGAGCGATACTTCTTGAACTCGGCCGCAAAGAGAGGTTCGAATGCCTCCGGCCCCAGGTCGAGTGCAGCACCGCCATCGTTAGACCCGCTGCTCAGCCGTGCCGTTTCGCGCATCACCTTCTCTCGTACATCGTCGCCGCGGACCAGGGAACGCGTTTCGCCGGAGAGTGAGGCGAATTCCGCTAGGGCGTCCTCGGTCGCTTCGAGCGTCTTGCGGAGGTCGCGGACAATGGGGCTGGAAGAGGTGACCTTGGGCGCTCTTGATGATGCGGGAATGAGCTCCCCTTCCTCGTGCTCGGCGCGTAGACGCTCCAAGCTCTGCGCGATGCCCTGCTCACCAGCCTCGAGTATCTGCCAGCTGGGCAACCATTTGTCGACTTTGCTCTGGACCACCTTGTCACTCTCCCCAGCCATCTTGAGCGTGCCGGCTAGCTCCTCCAACCGCTTACGGTAGCTCTGCCCCGCAATGCTGCTCTCTTGGCGCGTCCAGTGTTTCGATCCTGCGAACTGCGACCGCACCTCCGAGTCCTCGCGAGCTTCGCCATCCAGTGTCGAGCGTGCTTCGGCGAGGATGGAGGCGTTGAGCTGGGCCATGCGTGAGACGTCGCCGCGGAGCTGTTCAAGGTGAGGCAGACCGCCTTCTGATTGAACCTGATGTGCCTTGCTGAGTAGGCTCGGCGGGACGGTATCCGCGTTGCTGCCGGCCCGCGAGCTGTCTAGCTCATTGAGGACGTGCGGCAGGTCGAGACTCTCCATCGTGCTGCGTACGACGGCCTCGAGTTCCTGCCGCTTGGCCTCGACCGCATCTCTCCACCAGCTCTCCTTGCGATCCTCATAGACGCTGATGGCCAGATGCGCGCCGTACGGCACCAGGGCGCCAAAGAGTGGGCGGCCCAGCGAAGGCGCATCACTACCGCTTCCCGCCCCTAAGCAGTCAATAGGTCGCGCCACCTCGACAGGCAGCTTGGCCTGCACCATTCTTGCCCCCTGTACGACCGTCAAGCTCCCCGCAGGCGTCACCGGCTCCAAGTAGATGAGGTCGTTGTCCTTCTTTGATCTCTTCAGATTTCCCTCGATCACGCCCTGCAGCCCTCTCAGGTCACTCTGAATCGCCTCACTTGAAGCGGGCAAGCCCTTCTTTGCCGCCGCCAACGCAGACTTGACATGGCCCTCCGCCAGATGAAGTCGCGAAATCTCATCGCCGTACCGTGATGAGGCCAGGTCGTCCTGTGACTTGCGGAATTGCGAGGCGGCAGCGAAGTGATGTCGTTTTACTGTGATGTGGTTGAGCCATGTGCGAGGGAAAGTCTCGACTCCTTCGTCTGCTTCTGCTTGTTTGCCTTCGGTGAGGGCTTGAGAGTAGAGATCTTCGACTGCTGCCGCTAGCTTGGCGACGGTGCCGCTGCGAGAGCGAGGAAGGGACGATGGAATGTGTGAGCTCGACGTGTCCTAATCTATGCTGCTGTCACGCTTTCACTCACGGCTTCATCCCATCACTGACAGCCTTCTGCCAGAAGCACTCCTGCGCTTGCGCTAGCGTCAAGGTAGCCAGAGGCCTCAGCCTCGCAGCCGTGAACCCGTGCGGCGGCGAAGTCTCTTCCAGCCTCAGTCCAGGCACAACGACGTCAACGAGATGTGATAGGATGGCAGATGCAGCCTGGAAGAACCCGACGGCCCTCTTGATGCTATTGCCGTCATTACGCGGCTCCTGCGCCGCAAGTGAGCTCAGCAGGGCCGCAGCTGCAAAGAGGACGTTGGCCCTCTCCCACTCCAGCGTCGTATGGCCCACGAATGCCATGCCTCCAAAGTTGATGCCAAAGCTCTCCGCGTTGCTCGCCTGGCTGACCAGCTCAGCAGCCGTCTCCGCCAACGCTGCTGGCCGTGTACTAGTCGATGAAGAGGAAGCCCACACGGACGTGGAGACGAAGGGCTGTGCCCAGGGGAAGGCGAGGGGCAGATCAGCAGACAGCTTCGTACCCGCAAAGACGAGCTGTGCATGGTATCGATATGCTGCTTCTAGGCTGGCGAAGTGCTCCTCCATGCTCGCGACGGCGTTGCGCAACTGAACGAGGGAGGAGATGTCGGACGCGAATGCGTCGGCGTGGTGCATTTCACCTGCGTGGGAGGTGATGGCCTGGCGAAGTGCTATTGAAAGCGGGCCAGAGAGGTTGGCCGAGGAAGGGATAGGCAGGCTGAGCATGTTGCGGCCTGCCATTGTGGGCGTGCGGTAGAGGAGGGTGGATGGATGGTCGAGGAGGGAACGAAGCGGGCGGGAGAACAGACGGCGGACTGGCGCCAAATCCGTTTGCAACACCTCCACGACGCGCCTCGTCCCGTCCACGCCCGTGCGGGTGAGACGAGCGAGGCTCAGACCGATGGCGGCGAGCTGAGGAGCTAACATTACTTGACAGATCGCTGAAGGTGAGACACGCTGTCGATGGCATTGAAAGAGACGGGTATGATCTGGAAAGCTGAGCATGGTGTGACAGTTTGGAAATAAACGCAACCTCCTCCGGGGCTCCCTTGGATGGCAATTCACCACCCAACATCTGCTATCAGTCGAGCCCATGATTCATCTGCAAGTCTGCGAGCCCCGCCATAGGATCTTTCAGGATTGCCTTGACCTTTCCGCCTACCGACCCATGACCGTGACGCTGGTTGTAAACGCGGACCGAATCGCGATGGTTGACGCGCCCGGCGCTGAACTTCTGCTGATGGACAGCTCGGGACTCGCGAGGGGTGATACTTGCCGTGATCTCTTGACCCCACGAGCTGTGGTGTGAGAGGGTAGAGGGTCAGCGGCGATGCGCTCGTTACATCGTGTGCGCCCACTCACCATTTGGGATCACTCCCCTTGCCGCACTTGCCCACCTTGTTCTGCCATCCCCAGCCCATCATCTCTTTCGATGCCGTCTTGCCCGCTCGCATATGCGTCTGCGCATTTGGGCTTTGATGCTGGTTGCTGTGGAAGTGATGAGCTCTGCCGTCGTACAGATCCTTGATGGCGCGGTGGCGCTTGTGCTGGCTAGTAGTGTGCGTGTCGCGAGCCACGCCCAAAAGAGACTTGGGATCGGCAGCCTGAGCACCCTTCGCGCCGTAGAGGGACATGAGGGCCAGGACGAGGACGAAGAGGCTGAGGGGTACGAAGCGTGAGGACATGGCCGCGGTGGGGGTCGTGGAATGGATAGGTAGGGAACAATGAAGTGACAATGAGCAACAATGTTCGACGACACGATCATCATCCTCATCATGGGGTTGTCTGAAGGCAATCCCGTCCCTAGACCAGGAGCAAGGACGCACTCAGGGGCCGACCGCCTTGACGAGGGACGAACAACAGAGTGCTCGGACCTTTCTCTTCTCCGCTCACTCAACCCCGCAAACACACCCCTCGCCCCGTCACCCGGGTCCTCGCTTCCGGTGATGCGCGATGGAATGAATCAGGGAAGATGGGCGGGCACGAGCAAAAGTGTTCTGCGAAGCGATTGATCCAAAGCATCATGCGAGTGCCTGCGATCGTAGCGTAGCATAGCGCTCGTCGAGTCTCGCGTGACCCTGCGTGAGGAGCCGGCGGCAAGCTCGACGTTCGCTGTCCGCCCCTTGACCTTCCTTCATCCGCTCCCATCGCAGCATGGCGACGCCTCCTGCCTCTTCATCGATATCCTCACGCTCACTGCGTCGCCACCATGCTACTCTTCTCCGCCATCACGCCTCCTTAGCCGCAGAGCAACAGCTCCTCGCCCGCCTCTGGTACAAGTCACGAGCGCAATTCCGCAATGCCAAGTGGATGAGGCCTTGTGATGTTGTGAGGAGGCGAATGGGAGTGATGGCCAAGATCATCGAGGAGGCGCTGCGATCTTCGGCGGCACTATTTGATGCATTGACCGTCAGCGTTAGAACAGAAGGTAGCAGCGCATCGACCTCAATCGCATTGCAAACGCTGCCCAAGAGAAGCCAAGCCCAGGACGTCTCGCCGCCGCTAAAGCTGGTTGCGCGCCATCTCATCTCGCTCCTGACCCTCCTCTGCGCCCTCGATGAGCTCTCGCAACGGGCGCGCACCGCTTTCAGCCTTTTGGAGAGCCACCTCCGCACTCCACCGGCTCCTACTTTCGCCGCCTTGGTCACATCAATGCTCGGACTTTGCGCTGGGGTCCACGCTAGGTGTAGTGAGGGGATTCAGAGCACAGCGGAGGCTTATGGAGAGGTAGCAGCGACGTCAGGCATGGCAAAGGAAAGGCCGATCAGAGTGGGAAGTTCGCAGGCTACGCAGGCACTCCAAGAGGGGAGGTCGAAGCTGCAGAGGAAGAAAAGAGGAGCGGACGAGGAAGAGGTAGCACGAGAAGTGATCGCAGCCTTGCCGGCGAGCATACAGGCAGCGACACCAGCTGCAAAGGGCACAAGGAACAAGACCAGGCTGCCTCCTGTCCCAGTAGCGGGCAGCAGACGCAGTCTCGTAGACGAGCTGCTCGAGACCACCAAGCTGGCGCGCTAGGAATTCGCGACCTCATCCGCTCTCGACAGCATCGACATTTCAACCATTCATACCCTGACGTACATCGCGCATCGGTTCGCATCTATGTATTTGTAATGGCGAGCCTGACACATTGTCCTGTATACACAGTCTAGCTCCCCACCTCTATTCCCCCGCGCACAGCGCATCAGCTCGAGGGAGGCACCTCACTGACATTGAGGTCGTGAATCTTCGTTGTGGCCACATCCTTGACCCAGCTGTGAAGGGACGGAGGGGACGAAGAGTAGTCAGTTCCCCTCGCTATCGCTGCACGTCTCACACCGCACGCCGCGCACTTACCCATGCAGCCTGACCTTATTGCACATCCTGCCCTTGACGAGCGTGCTCTCCCCCGTCTTCCAGTTGCGCTGAATTACCTCGCTATTCCTCAGGTTCTCGACCTGCTTGAGCACGTTGGCCGTGGTGAGCTTGCGCGCGAACTCGGCCTTGGGCGCATCGGCTGCTACGGTGCCGTTCTTGATGAGCTCACCAGCGAGCTGGGCGAGGGGGACGAGGTAGCGCTGCAAAGCGGTGGTAGGAGTGCCTGCAGATGCTCCGGCGAGGGCAGCATCGATTGCTGCGGAGACTCCACCGCACGAGGTGTGGCCTACGACGACGACTGCGGGTGCCGGGGATGAGAATGATAGGGTCAGCTTCTGGCGCTGTCACCTCCTTCCGCAGTGGCGCGACTCACCCTCCTCTACGCCCAAAGCCTCAATCGCAAACGTCAATGCCGCATTGGCAGAGTCGTCGTTCTCATTCCACTGGTTCGCGATGTTCCTCACGGTAAAGATCTCTCCTGGGTCCGTCTGGCAGATGGTCCCCTCTGGCATACGAGAGTCGGCGCACCCGATCCAGAACACCTTGGGTGCCTGTCCCTTGCTAATGGCAGCGAGGAGATCCGGCTTGTCCTTTGCGATGTTGCTGGAGAAGGCTTCGTTGCGGCTGAGAAGGGAGGAGAGTGCCGGCCCGAGATTGGGGTTGGACTGGGATTGGTTGGGAGTAGGCTCGAAGGCTGGGGCGGACATGTTGGGCCAGTATGGATTAGAGGATTCGGCGCGTCGTGAGGTTGTAGAGATGGTACGGATGCTGAAAGGTGATTGCGGTGCCAAGCTTCGCAGAAAAGAGGAAGAGGAGCTTCTCAACGCCATCCAAGCTGGAGATATGAGCAGCGAAGGTTGATTATTGGTCGCCAACCCCGCGCCGGCGTCGCCGCTTGGACCGCCGCTTGGAGACGGAAATAGGGAAGAGGTTGGCTTGGGGCAGGCGGCCGGCCGGGCGGGCGGACGATTGATGTCGTGCGTCTTGCGTCTTGCGTGGAAAGAGAGCTGCGCGAGCAAGGGCGGGTCGAGTCAGCGCCGGTAGTGGGGCAGATGAAGAAGACTGCCAAGCCAAGACAAACCCGCGATCAACCAGACTAGCCAGGAGGACAGACGCCGGCCTTTGGGGGGAAGTTGGCGATCAGAGCGCAGCGTGCAAGATCGATAGCCTACCGGCAGCATGGCGAAGAGAGAGAAAGAGCGAGACGGGGATGAGGTAGACGAGGCAGACGCGATGGCGAGGGGCGCAGGCGAACATTGAATGGCTTGTGAGAGCGCATGGCGATAACGAGGCGGGGTGATGGCATGGCGGTGCAAACAACGTGTCCGCCAAGGAAAGTGGCAGCTTGTCACTGTAATTGCTTGCCGCGTTGAGTGCTATTCACTCAGCCAATACCATGAATTGCTCATTGCGGCGTAGAGATACCGCCGGCGAGCGACCAACCTCTGCACGACAGGTCAATGCACCGCCTGAGCTTCGTGATGATGAGCAATACCCCGGCTAAGCGCGGCCCGTAGCAAGCGCGAGACTCTCGATGGCCATGATCACTTCGTGGCTCTGCTGTGTGATCGTTGCTATGCTATGATCAAGGACAGCGTGCGTCGTGCAGGCGAAGGCTTGCGACAAAGCATTCTGCTTAAGCCACCTTTCGATGATAGTGAGAGCATCGCGAAGCAGCGCAGGAGGGAGGAGGACAGGTGAGCCAATGAGTGACGGATGATGAGCAGCTCAACAGCAACCACTCCCCTGATGCGGGCGGGACGTGGCAGCGAAATGACTTCAGCAGGGGTACATAGCCAGGCAAGGAGAAGAGATGGATAGTCGATTCAATGACCTTGGTGAGCCCAGCTGCGCGGCCAGCTTGCCCACTCGAGCAGGCAAGTGCTAGTGTCACAGACCGGGTCCTTTGCGTACAGCGAGACAAGTCTGGCACAGCTGCCCGAGTTGGGTATGGTGAGCTCGGCGAAACAAGGGTCACCCAGGCTGGCGACGGTCACGCTCCTCATTGAGGGGAGCTCGGTGCGTGTTCGCGCCCGTCGGACCGAAGATTGGCATTCCTTCGTATCATTCTACGATGCAAGCGGGTCGTGGAACCATGGAACGTCGGGCCGTGAAGGTAGACGCGAGAGAGCGGTGACCCTGCTCAGACATCGCTCACCGCCAAGCATGACACCTCGGCCCATTGATGTAAGAGCGATGCTCGCCCACTTGACGACGGGGAAAAGACGGCTCGTGGTAACGAGTCCATGTACGCGAGGGATGCTGGGGAAGTCGGGGGGCGAAGTGAGGGCCGTGCACGATATTCAATCGCTTCGATGAACCGCCTGTCGTCATTGAGTCTGTCAATCCAAGCTGAAGGCCGCTGCGAGGCTGATCGAGTCGACCAAATGCCGGCGGTGAGTGACAGTGGAGAATGGGCCACTCATTCGCCGGGGAACGCAGACGCGGAACAGAGCACGACCCTTGACCTCTCACCGCGGGGGTGAGGCAGCCAATGATTGTCCCCCCGTCTCTTTGCGTCAAAGGCCGGCATCATCGCGAGGTCAATCACGATGCAAGCGAACAAAGTGATGGCTTCAGTCAGCCCCTCCTTGAAGGCACACTCGCCCATTCGCAACGCCTGGGTTTCGGCGTCATAGTAGGACGTGGGGGTGGAGGTCAGGCAAAAGAGCCCAAGGCGGCCTCGCGTAAGAGCAATATGAACCTACTGCGAGGACCCTCACGCACCGCAACGCCGACGGGGAGGGCGACGGGCGACGGCGTATGCAAAAGGCTTTGAGCTAGGTAGGTACGTGGGCGTAACCAAACGAAAAGAAGCCGCGCCCAGTCTGAGCACATCCTAAACAGACTGGCCTATATAGAGGGGGCGATCTCAGCCAGCCTCTCTGTGATCGCCAACGCCGCCCCTCCCCCCTTTACCTTTGCTCACCATGCACTTCAAGTCTATCCTCGCGTCCCTACTCGTCTTTGGGGCTGCCACGGCTCTAGCCGCCGGCCCTCTGATCTACGAGGACGACAATGTCTCCAACGCCAACTGCAAGCGCCAGACTTACAAGTTCGAATCGAAGGCCAACCGCACTGTCTTCAACAAGGAGGCGATGGGCGTTGCGCGAAACCTCAATCAGAGCCAAATCACCGAGCTCTTCGTCAACGTGAGTTGCACGAGCGCGATTGCGAGCGCGAACGATCACGGCGGGCGTTGTCATTGACGCTCTCTTCCCGTCGCCCGCCAGTACACCACTGGACTCGTCCGCAATGACACTGCACCTTTCATGCAGGCGTACATCTCAGGCAACAAGGAGGTGACTCAATCCTTCTCGATCAGCGGTGTACTTTGTGAGCCCAAGAATGGCCGCAAGCATGACACTCTCCAGGTTCTCGTCCACGGTATCGGTGAGTAAGCCCACGCCGCGGGTGAACGCGTCGATGTTCCCACGCCCGCCTCTGACGCCCTTCTCCCCTGCCGCCCGCACCGCCCCTCCGCTCGCGCTCCTCGTCGCACATCGTCCAGGCTTCGATGGCAACTACTGGAACTTCCACGGCCCTGGAGTCAGCGAGGAGCAATACTCGTACGCCTACGCGGCCGCTGCAGCCGGCTATGCCACCTTCCGATACGACCGCTTGGGCACTGGTGCTTCGGAGAAGCCCGAGGACGGGTACAACGTCGTGCAGGGCCCTACCGAGGTTGGCATTCTCGAAAGCGTGGCCGACGCCGTCAAGAACAGCAACCGTATTGGTGGACGCAAGTGGTCCAAGACCGTACTCGTCGGCCACTCTTACGGCTCTGTCCAGTCGAACGCTCTCTCGCAGAAGCGTGGCGACTTGATTGACGGACTGGTCCTTACCGGCTTTTCCGCGTACACCATGGGCCTTCCCTTCTACCTCGTCTCGACCGTCTACACCATGGCCAAGATGGTCTTCCCGCAGCGCCTCGGGAACCTCCCTGACTCGTATCTCGTCACCGCTACCAGTTTCAGCGGTCAGCAGAACTTTGCCTACCCGTACTACGTAACCGCTGCGGCGAACAAGCTCCAGCGCAACACGGAGCAGGCCGTGACGCAGGGTGGCCTGTTCACTATCGGCGGCCTCGCCGGCCCTGCAGCCGACTTCAACAAGCCTGTCCTCGTCGTCCTCCCGGACAAGGACTTCATCTTCTCGCTTTCTGCTGGTATCCAGAACGGCATGAACCTCGCAGAGCAGGCCGTCAAGATGCTCTACCCTGCTAGCTCCGCCGGCAAGGGCATCGTCATCGCCAACGCCGGTCACGGTCTTAACTTCCACTCGACCGCCAAGGGCGCTTATACCCAGCAGATCGACTTCCTCGACAGCAATGGGTTCTAAGCGTGCGCGAGCACGAATGCCGCCGACTATTCCTCTTGTCTAGCTTCTGCTTCTTTGCATTGCTTCGTGGAATGCCCCTCTTTGCGCAATATCATTCGATTGCAACGCCGGCTGCAGTTTCTGAAGTGATAAGATATTGTGTGACCGAGGGAATCTTCAGGTACGAGTAGAGAGAGACATGAAGATAAAGAGGGTCCCACGCCGACCAGCGGGGAGGAGCATGCTGATCGTGGTGATGCTGCGAGAGGTAACGATGGACTATTGTATGCAGCCTCGTGCGTCTCCGCGTTGCATCGTCGAGTGGAGATGCGAGCTCGAAGCGGGAAATTCCGTTCCGACCTGGAGGCCGTCCTCGCTCTCGCCCGCCCGCAGTCACGTGCAGCCTTTGAATCGCAGACCGCAACCCGGGCGGGGCGAAGCCTGGCCCACGGACTCGCACACTGGCGGTCCGCCTCGACGTCGACGTCGTCAAGCTGCTCGTCCTCGTCATCCCCCATCTTCCTCATCATCCCCTTCCCCCTCGACAACAACAGGTTAGCATCAATTGAGAGAGGATCAGATGCGTGCTGCATCAGTCGCTGCTGTTGGAGACAATGATGCTGCTGGCGCCACCACCGCTGCTGCCGCGAAAAGATGAGGGACGGCGGAGGGAGGAAAAGAAGGGAAGATACTGGATGGCAGGGGGCGAGGCGACTCAGCAAAGGCGTCATTGATGCTGATCAAGACGATGAGAGACGGAGAGAGAATGAGGGTGCCTCGATGACGGCGCTGCTGGTGGGAGAACGAGGTTGAAGTGTAGGCTTCTGTGCAAGGTTCGCAGACAGGCAGGCAGGCGAATGGGAATTGCGCAGCAGCGGCTTCGATGACGGCAGCATCATCGTCATCCTCAGCAGTAGCGACGACGACGGCAGCGCAGCATCGTCATTCCCACTAGTCACTCACACCTACATTCCGTCTCACCCATCTTACCCTCGCAGCTCAAGATGAAGGTTGAGCAGTGCGCCTTCTCCGGCTCCAAGATCTACCCTGGCAAGGGCCGTCTCTACGTCCGCCAGGACAGCAGGGTGAGCATGGATGGAGCGAGCGTACGGCTTTGTTCACGACGCTGACTACCACCTCGTCCGTTGCTCGCACGCCAGGCCTTCCGCTTCGTCTCGTCGAAGTCGGAGTCCCTCTTCCTCCAGCGCAAGAACCCCCGCAAGATTGCCTGGACTCTCCTCTGCCGTCGCATGCACAAGAAGGGCATCACCGAGGAGACGGCCAAGAAGCGCTCTCGCCGCACCGTCAAGCACCAGCGTGCCATTGTCGGTGCTTCCCTCGACAGCATCGCCGCTCGCCGCAACCAGAAGCCCGAGGTCCGTGCCGCCGCTCAGGCCCAGGCTCTCGCCAAGAGCAAGGACGACAAGAAGAAGCGTCAGGAGGAGAGGAGGGCCAACAAGGCCAAGGGTGCCGTTGCGCACGCTGGTGCGGGCAGCAAGGTCTCCAAGCAGGGCGCCAAGGGTGGATCGCAGAAGGTGCGCGTCTAAGCGTGCGCGAGGAGCATCCTCGTTTCTGTCGCTTTGATTCACTGTACGCACTGAGTGAGCCCTGCGGCTCTCGCAATCCCACCTTGTATTCTTCACGCGTGCGACGAGATGATCATGAGTGCGTAGTGATTCAGAGGAGACGTCAGAGGGAGATGTCGTGTTGCCTTCCGTCACTGCCGTCCGTTCACTACGCCCGCACCGCCGCCCGTCAGCCTGATCCTCAACGTGATGATATGTCCATGTATTCGCTTCAAACTACCCTCCTACCCGCCTTCGTCTGCCATCGCACCCCTCTACACGAGCTTGCTGAAGACCTTTGGTGCTGTGCACTCGCTGGCACAGTGGGCGAGGTGGACTGTGAGCGGGGGAGGGCGGGAGTAGAGGTGTGAGTGTGGGAAACGATTGGAGGCCGTAGCTTCGAAAGATTGCTACTCACAGCTGGCGAGGTGAATGAATGTGGCAAAGAGAGGGAGGAAAAGGGAGCGAAAGTGAATATGCCACAGCGTCAAAGTCAGCATTCTGGTCATCGCCAACATCGTCCTCGCGCCTCTCGAACTCACAACTCCTCCATGCAGTCCTCTCCCTTGAACCCCTTTCCCTCGTTGACACGGTTGGTGCACTCCTCGAAGTGGTGCTTTGCAGAAGCGCACTCCTTTGAGTCCTGGCACGCCTCGTAGATGGAGGGCATCTGGTCCTCAGGCTCATCGTCCTCCTCCTCCTCCTCTTCCTCCTCGCCGCCGTCACCACCCTCCTCGCCGCCCTCGGCATCACTGTCCTCATCGCCTCCGCTCTCTCCGCCGTCATCACCGCCCTCCGATGAGGAGCCGGCGTCATCGCTACCAGAGTCCTGTAGAGCAGGGTAGAGAAGGAGGGAAAAAGTCAGCAAGACTTGCCTTACTTCCCACGAATCTTGGATGGCGGCGCACCCACCTCCTCGTCATCGGCGTGAACCACGGGGAAGAAGCTCGAGAAGAAGGACGAGACCGAGGACATGACGTCGCTCGATGAGCCTGCCGATGTCGAGACCGTAAAGGAAGACATGGTGGGTGTCGGTATAGAGATGTAGGGTTGATGAGCAGGAGAGAAGTTGCTGCTTGCTGCTGCTGCTGCTGCTGCCGCCGCCGACGTTGCCATCCTTCGTCGCCGGCCACGAGTCCACCGTCGACGTCTCCGAGGCGCGCCGACCGTCTCGATTGCTCAGCGTGGGCCTCAGCGTGGGCCTCAGCGTGGGCCAGAGCCAAAGTCGGCGAGACGTCCCAGCCACGCGGGCTCCCGTTCCGTCGAGTCAGTCCAGCGTCGGTGAGCCCTTTCCGTCCTGTCAGTCGTCGATATGGGCGAGCCACTCCGCAACGCAAGTACGTTGACGCAGCATACCACCTCGAAGATCAGCTACCGCGTCGTCAGATCTCGGTAGATCAGCTCGCTGGCTGGCTCACAGCGTGACTCGCGCTCGTCATGAGCGAATCCACTCGCCCTCCTCAACCAAAGCAGACATTCAGCCAGCAAGTCGTCTGGGCACTCACACGCCGTGGTCCCGCAGCTTCCCCTCTCCTCTCTGCCGCTCCTTCGACTTCATCCTCATCATCTACGGATGTGCGGTCAATCGATGCTCGAACTGCATCGCGCGCCAATCCGTTCGAGGATGGCGCCACTCGCCCTCCCTCACCCATCGATCTCGATGAAGATATACCCAATGCTAGCTTCTCGGCGCATGTAATTGAGATGCTCAAACCGCTGCCGCTTGCTCAGCCAAGGAGGGAGCAGGCCATTCAGCAGAGGGCTGCGCGACTTCATGTCATTGCGAGGGCTACGGCCAATCAATCAAGTACAGCTCCACCCCCGCCGCAGGGTCAAGTGCTGCGCTTGATCATCGCCCTCCTCGCCCAAGGCGCCGCAGAGGGTCAGGAGAGTGCGAGCGATCAGCACGATGTCCTACCGGACGCCATCCGCGAAGCAGCTCTCGACGCCCTCAACGAGTCCATCCGCCTTTCCGACTCGTACTCGAACGATGCACAGCTCGCCATCATAGAGACGAGGAGCGGCGCGCCTGGCTCGCAATCCTCCAAGTCGCTGGACAGCGAGCAGCCCTTGGCCACCATCGATCGCGCCCTCCTCTACCGCCTCGTCACCTATGACGCGCGTGGACCCATCACTGCTGCTCTTCCACCTGCTCAGCCTACTCTGCAAAATCCCTCCAGCACTGCTCTGCCCTGCCTGCACGCCAAGCTGCGCGCCCTTGAGAGTCTGTCCAAAGGTGGGCGCGAAGTGGTAGCATTCGATGATATTGTCCACCTCCTCAGCGGCTGGCTCAGCATTGTGTGGGTCGAAGTCCAGTTGCTCCGCAAGATGGCAAAGATACTCGACAATCCCCAATCATCGGGCGGCGTCGATCACCATGCCTTTGTCCAAGAGCTCTCAGCTCGAGAGTGGTCACTGCAGGCAATCCTACACCTCTTGACGTCCATCATCATGTTCTCCTTCGCCAAGATCCACCAAGATCACATCGAGGAAGCTTTGACCACCGTCGCGAAGCTCTTCGTCTCCCCAACGATCGACAGCGGTCTCGAAGAGCCAATTGCAGCATCCACTGCTCGACGGGGCAGCTTGCCCAACTTGCTCGTCTCGACGAAGATGGCTCTTGCCCCCTCATCGTCGCGTTCACGGTCGCGACAACGCCAGCCTTCAATGGAGGGCTACTCGTACTTTGGGCTCGAGAACACAACGCCAGATACAGGGACGAGCACAAACAACTCGCCATCGATGACGCCGCGCCTCGCACCGCGTACAGACAAGTCGGCCGTAGCTCCTATCTCTCTGGCCACCGTCCCACCCCACGCCGGTGGCAACAATGGCAACGGCAACCGGGGCCGCTCTCGCCCGGATGACTCCTCAAGCCCCGTCCCACCTCCGCAGCCACATCCTATCGCAAGCTTCTCCGAGCTGCACGACATCGAAGTGCGCTGCGTCCTCAAACTCCTAGACGCGGCCCTCAAGTTCGGTCTCGTACCTCTAGGGTCGATCGCAAGCATCAGCGAGATGCTCTGCCGCATCATCGGCTTTGAGCCAGTCTCTGCCGTCTTGTCCTCGCCGAATGGGATCAGCTCACTCGCCAACACCTTGTCATTAGCCACGCTGACACCCTGGCAGGAGGCGGCTATCCCGGTTATGGCGAATTTGCTGAGGAGTCATTCGGCCAATGCGTGCATTCAGGTTGTCAGGACGTTGTTGACCGACCCCGCTGCGGCAAGCGTAGAGGACGAAAGCACCCTCGTTGGGGCGGTGCTATTTTTGCGATTTGCGCTCCTTGTTGTAGCCAGGGAGACGGCTGCCAACTCGACGCAGCCATCGGCGGCGTCCACGAGTGGCGGCTCGGCGGCCAGCAAAGAGAACGCTTTGGCTCCTCGCCTATCGCTCTCTCTCATACTCCCCGCGTTGCGAGGCGCCCTGGATCGTCACTCGGACCTTGTGGATCTGCAAGTCATCTCGCTCGTCGAAGCCCTCCTCGTGCCGGGCCCCGAAGCTTCGACTTCGCTCGTGCCGGGAGGTATACTTCCGCCAGAGGACTGGGACGAGCTGCTCGCCCTCGCTCTCGGCGCTAAACGCCACACTGAGGCCACCTTCTCCCCAACACGAGTGCCGCCAGTGCTGCACGCCCTCATCCACCTTCTCAGCCGTGTACCTCTCGCCCCTGCCGAGCAACTCGGCCCTTCTCCAGCAGGCAGCGAGCCGCGTCTCCCCTGGACGCCGCGTCTGTGCTCTCTGATGCTTGCTCTGGCTCCCGCTCTGCCCTCGAAGCTGAGCCATGCGCTCCTCACCTACTACCGCGCCCACCTGCTCTGCATGCCCGGTACGCCAGGGTGGATAGATAACATCCACCGCCTACTCACCGCCTTTGGTGGACCGACGACGCGCACCGAGGTACGCCACGCTGTGATGGCGCTGGTGTACGACGAAGTCTACGAGTGTGTCGTCTCCTTCCCGCATCATCGCACCACTCTGCTGCGCCAAGTCATCCTACCGGCCGCAAAGGCGAGCCTAGCAGACGAAAAGGACGTCGAAGTGGCAGGAAAGATGCGCAAAGTTCTCGTCCAAGCGGCCGCCCTCAGCAGCGTAGGCAACGACTCTTCATCCTCCGCCGAGCCCAGCACATTCGATGTCGTTCGCGAGCTACTCTGTCGCCTGGCCAGGGACCACCTAGCCGGTACAGGCGCCTCTCACGTCCACTTTGCCACCCCGGCCGGCTCGCATGAGCATCGACCCGCCGCCACTACGACGGCAGCAAACGCCGAAGGGTCCACCTCCCGCACGCCTGCCCCGCCAGCTAAGGCAACCAGCTTCGCACTCGACTTGATCTCCCTCTTCAATCTGATCGCCTTCGCGTCTCCCTGGATCGACTACGACGATGCCGGGCCGGCGGAGCATCGTGGCATCCAAGAGAAGCGGGCGCGCGATGCTTGCTTGGTTCTCTTTCGGGACCTGATGGGGCTCCTCCAGCCTGGAGGGGAGACGGTCAGCACGACGAAGCTGGTGGTGTTGCAGTGGTTCTTGCGTATCAGGACCGATAGGCATCATCGTGTCTTCCTAGCCGAAAATCTCGACGATCTAGTCGCGCCCGCGGCAGCTACGCTGCTCAAGACGAGCGAGTCGAGGGCGGCTGCTGCGGCTGCGGCTGAGGCTTCGGCGGCTGCTGCTAGCTCGCGGTCGGAGCGTGAGGCCAGGAGGGCAACGACTGCTGCTGCTAATGCTGCTAGTGAGGCGAAGCGATCCAAGTCCCGGGCGAGAGACCCGTCCATGGAGCGTGGGAGGGCGGCAGATCGCAGCAATGATGGATCACGCAGGAACGGCGCTGATCGCAGTGCGAGCGCATCGCGAGGACGACAGCCTGCCGCTCAGCAAGCAAAGGAGCAGCAACAACAGCAGCAGAAGGAGCAGCCACCGCCAGCGTCTGCGCGTAGTCCTTCGCTCTGGCAGATACCAGAGGTCTTGGCTTTTGAGATGCCAGAATCGAGCCTGCGCAGCGATATCGTCTACACTTACATTCACGACGATGACCCGACGTGCTCGCACACGCACATCAAGGGGCCGGACGATGCGCATCCTGCCCCGCTACCCGTCTCTGCGCTGCTGGCATTGTACATCAAGATAATACAGGTGGAGCGAGATTGGGTGAGTCTGCGGCGCGGTAGCTCCAGTCAGGCAACCTTGAGTCTCTGCTGACATCCATCGACTCTTTTCCCGCTTCGCTTCAGGAAATCGTCTCCTACCTCATCTGTTTCCTGCCGCACCAGCTAGCAAACAAGCACCTCTTCTGCGGCCCTAAAGCGCAGGATCAGATCCTTGTGCTCCGTCAACACCTCTGCTCGTCCATCGACCAACAGAAGCTTATGCCAGACCTCGTTCTGCCAGAAGACGTCAAACGATCAGACGTCTACGCCGTCAGCTACGGCACCCTCACCACTCTCCTCTCGTACCGCGCCCTCTTCTCGCGCTCTCACCAAGAGGAGATGGTCGACTCCTTCGTCTCTGGCCTCAACAAGTCTCAGAACACGGCCCTGCCCTGCGTGCGCGCCTTATCCGTCGCTGTCTACGAGGCGCAGAAGAGCGTAACGCGCCTCCTTCCCAAGATCCTCGTCAAGCTCTCGACGATCATGTCCTCCATGACCATGAGCGTGCACATCCTCGAGCTCATCGCCTCCATCGGACAGATCCCCGCCTGCTACGCAAATTTCACCGAGCAGGAGTATCGCCGCGTCTTTGGGATTGCGCTCCAGTACATCCAGTATCACCAGTCACCCGTCACGAGCGGCCGCGAAGACTTCCGGTCGAGCCCGGCACTCTTCGCCCTCTCGCAGTACGTGATGATGCTCGCGTACTATAACATCTCGCTGTGGTTCATGACGCTTAGATTGAGCGATAGGGCCAAGCATGTGCCTGCGATTACGAGGGGACTGCTGCTTGCGGCGAGCGAAGGCGGCAACGATGGGGGCGGGATGCCGGACAACAGCGAGGTCTGCTTCGACTTCTTGGCCAGGTTCACGCACTCCAACATTGGGCCGAAGCCGACTAGGTCGTTCCTCAATTCGGTCGTATTGGGGTCGAAGGCTGCGGGTAGCGCGGGAACCGCTGGGGCAGCGATGCCCGCTGCTGGCGGGGGAGCAGGGGCAGGTTCATTGTCCAAGGACGCGAGAGCTAGCAAGACGTGGTTGCTGGGCAAGGTGAGCGGCAACACACGCGAAGGGAGCACAAAGCGGGCCCTACTGACGTACCTCTTCCTTGCCGCAGGGCCTCATCACCATCTCTACGCTTCGTCGTGAAGGCTGGGTGGAAATCGTAATCCGTCGCGCCTCAGGGACGACCGCCCTTCTCTGCAAGCTGGAAAACGGCACGAGCGGAAGCAACGAGCTTGACGACGAAGACGGCGGGTCCGATCGTGTTGCTGCGCTCATGATGGATCGCGATCCTTCTCGCGTGGGCAAGTCTGTTCTGCGTGCCCCGGACGTGTTGGCGAGGGCGGCGCCTTTTGATCTGGCGAGACGACATGCGGATGAGGATGGTGAGGAGAGTAGTGGTGACGAGGGAGAAGAGGGAGACCCTGCAAAGCGTTCATTGGAGCAAGAGGCGAAACGCATGCTGAGAGCCGGGGAGAGATTGCGTAGACGTCAGCCCTTGGGACCGGGTCACTTCGGGCTTGCAGTCGACGGCAGTGGGCCAAGAGGGCAACGGCGTAGGGGCGCCTCCTTCTCCGGAGCCATCTCGAGCGATGCGCCTGCGACGGCGTCCACCTCGGCAGCTGCGCATTCGAACGATAGCGATCCGTACCGACTGCAGCAGCCGACTTCGGACGGCGATCAAGCTAGCGACACAGACAAGGACACTCGCACTCACACTGGGGACGACGCGGTCAGCGCAGCTCACGAAGAGCGTATCTCGGCCGTCATGCGCGACATCCTCGGGTCAGGTCTCCCCATCGGCCAGTCCTCCGCCCCAGGTGAAGACAAGTCGTCTGCTACACCAGGCGCCTTTCAACCACCTCCTCTCCGCTCAATCGAGCGCGAGTTCTCCATCGACCCAAGCACCGTAGCACTCCAACTCTCTTCCTACCCAGACATCTCCTCTTCGACGCCGCCCTTGCTCCTACCAGACGAACCTGCAACGCATCGCCTGATCAAAGCCATCGACCTAACGCCCGTCGTCGACCTGCACAAGATCGGCTGCGTCTATGTCGGTCCAGGCCAATCGACCGAACGCGAGATCTTGGGCAACAGGCAAGGCTCCCCCGCCTACGCACGCTTCATGGCCGGGTTAGGCGATCTCGTCACGCTGAAAGGGCAAGAGGACGTGTACACAGGCGGACTGGATAGGGAGAATGATTTCCACGGGAAATACGCCTATGCCTGGAGTGACGATATCTCGCAGATCGTATTCCACGCGGCGACTATGATGCCTGATAGGAGCGGGGAGGGGGATGTGAATCACAGTCACAAGAAGGTGCGTAGCGCGATGCCGTCGAGGAGGAAGGAAGGAAGGAAGAGGAGGGGGCAGAGCTGACATTCTTCTCCTCGCATCATCGTCGCGTCACAGGCTCTCATAGGCAACGACTGGGTACACATCGTCTTCAACGAGTCCGGTCGCGAGGAGTACGCCTTTGGGACCATCCCTTCGCAGTTCAACTACGTCAACATTGTCGTCTCCCCCAACACTCGTGGCGGGGTATCCCTAGGATCCGTCGGTCCAATCGATACGAGCTACTACCTCGTCTCTCTACAACGTCGTCCGGGCCTCCCGCCCTTCTCCCCTGTAGGCGATAATGGTGTGCTCGTCTCTGCGGGTAATCTCCCGCTCTTGGTGCGCAGCCTCGCGCTGAATGCCAACGTCATGTGTCAGATCGTCAACGATACGGGCGGGGAGGCGATGCGGGCCTACAAGAGTAATTGGTGCGTGAGGTTGAACCATGTAACTCGGTTCAGGGGGATGTGGGAGGAGAAGAAGAGGGTGGAAAGGGAGAAGAGAAGGGAGACTGCTGAGGAGGGAGGCGCGGGTGGCGGTGGTGGAGCGGGAGGTGTGGAACAGCCTGGTGATGGAGGCAAGAGGGATCCGAGGGATTTCACTGCTTTCGCTTGAGGGCATCTGCGGGGAGATTGGGGGTGGGTATATCATGCAATTCGAGACCTTATCATCGCGCAGACTGATTCCTCATGCAGTGCCGCCAGCCGATAATTGTTCCTCCATCCTCTTGATCCACCCTGCTCCTCCCTCCCCCTTCGGTCTCAAAGTCCAGACACTGCCCGTCTCCTCCTGACTACCATCGAGCGACATGCGAAGCTTCGTTGCTCCTGCGCCTCCTCCTCTTGCTCCTCCACCAAGCACGATAGCAGTCCGTACCTCACGCGCATGATGCGACGGAATACGTAGGAGCGCCTCGCTCGATCGCGTTACATCCCTGCTGCCCTGCGTGCCTTGTGTCGCCGCGGGGGGCGGGGAGTGGATGCTCAGCACGTCGAAGGGGACAGCCCCGCCGACGACTCCGAGATGCTGAGAAAGGGTGGAACGAAAGGTCTCGCCCAGCGCCGAGGCATCAATGCTGTTGCTGCTGCTGCTGCTGGCGTGGACGCGCAGTCGTAGGTAGGCATAACCTCCTGCTGGGTTCGTGGCGCCGGATACGAGATTGCGTCGTTGGATGCGAAGTAGCCGACGTCTGGACTGCTTGATAGGTGCGGCTGCGGATGAAGAGGGTTGCGCACTGTCTTCATCGACGTCGTCGTTGTCTTGCGGGGGTTTGGAGCGAGACCGCTTGGCGGGGTCTTGACTCTGCTGCTGCTCGTCAGAGGAGGCGGGTCTTGGTCGCTTCGAAGTTGTTGTTGAAGATGGGCCTGCCAGTGCTGATGTTGATGCAGAACTCGAATCTGCTCGTGACGATGTGCCTTCAAATGGCCCCTGAGACTGAGCTGCCACCTTGGTACGCTTCTTGGCTCGACTCATCTCTCTCCAATCCAATGGTACGAAGGATGCTAAGGAGCGCTGCTGAACACGCCTGTGAATTAGCCCTCTCTCGCCGACGCCCCTTCCGTCCCTCCCTCAGCTCCTCCACGCCGGAACGGGTTGGGTTGGTTCAACAAGATTGACACTTCGCCTCTTCCGCTCTCGCCTCGCTCGCCAAAGTGTTGCATTAGAGCTCGCTCCCTCGCTCAGCTTTCATTCCCAGTCTCCCCCATCCCTAGTCACCATGGCCTCCTCCTCCTCCTCCTCCTCCACATCATCAGACCTCGTCACCCTCTTCGTGCATAGCCCCACAACGCACGTCTCCTCAGAACGACGTCTCCCCTTCAACTCCTCCCTCTCCTCCCTCCAATCCGGGCCTCGCGGCTTGGAAGGCATAACCGGCCTCTCCCCCTCGCAACAACGTCTCCAACTCTGGTCGACCAGTACAGCCAGCGGCTCGAGCGATGCTCGCCTGCTATGGGATTCTGCCGATTCCACCTTTGGCCTGGATAGGGAGAGGGTCACCCTTGCTAGCCTGGGAGCAAGAGATGGCATGGGCCTGAAGGTGTTGGACGCCTTAGGTCGAATGGGGGATATAGGCATTGAGGAGGAGGAATTGGCGCCGGAGCAGAGGTTTGAGATGACGGATGAAGAGTATCGTGCGAGAGGGGATACGGTACTTGCTTACAAGCAGAGGATGAAGTTGGGACGATTCGCGCCTGAGGCTGCGACTGCGGGCGAGTCAGCAGGAGCGACAGCAGCAGCAGCGCTGGACCTACCATCGCTTGGGGCACGATGCGAGATCCAAGACGCTACACCACCCCGTCGACGCGGCACTGTTCGGTACGTGGGTCCAGTCACATTCCCCTCGGCCACTTTCTCAGCATCATCCGCATCAACACCAGCACAACCATCAGCTCAGCCCTGGATCGGCGTTGAGCTCGACGAGCCGCTAGGCAAGCACGATGGAGCCATAGCTGGTCCGGGGGGTCAACGCTACTTCACTTGCGCGGCAAAGCATGGTGCATTCGTGCGAGTGGAGAAGGTCAAATGGGGGGAGGAGTACGCGATAAGGGAGTTGGAGGATGAGCTCGAGTTGACTGATGAGGAGGGGGATGAGATGTAGGCGCGGGCGCGAGAGGGTGGGTACTACACTAATTGTGATTCTTCTTTTCATCCACGTGAGAGATGCTTGCTGAGACGAGATAATGAGCAAGAGAGGGGAGAGAGAAAGAGAGAAAGGATGGGTATGAAGATGGTCGTGGTGATGGTGATGATGATAGGGGCGGGAAGTGTTTCGCGTGGGCTACATTAGTGATTCGTGAATCGTCATTGTCGTTGTCGTCTCGAGGCACTCGCGCGCCTACGACCAGTGGAACAGCACTCGCTTGAGCTGCTCAGCGCTGAAGCTCTTAGAATACTCCCACCACATCAAGCCAGCCTTCCAGCCCTCCTTCTCAGCCTCCTGCGCACACTTGCCCAGGTCGTGCTTCGAGACGTACCCGTTGGCCGCGTCCGTGGGGAGAGCGGGCTTGCCGATGACGAGCTTGTCGAGGGGAATGTGAGACTGCGGGCGGCGTGAAGGAGCAGTGACCTGGTCAGTGGCTGCTGCTGGAACGGTTGCGGGTAGCGGGTGGGGAAGCGGCGCTCGCACTCACGTATTTGGCCAGCTCAAAGAGGGACGTGCTGGGCCACTCCTTTGGCCCCTCCCAGATCAACCCGTCGCAGCTCGTGTATGCGTCCTTGCCCTGATTGTAGAACTGCACATTATAGAAGTCGACGTCCTCTCCAGCCTGTTTGTGCACCTCGGTGTAACCGCCGTCCTTGTAAATCTGCTTGGAGAACCAAGGAGCAATGGGCGCGTGGGTGAGGAGATAGCCTTGGTCCCGAGGCAGACGACGACGTAGCTGCTTGGTAAGGGTGACGAGCCAGGGAACAGACTTGCCCTGAGCAAAGTGGTCCATCTCTTCGTAGTCGACATCGACGCCGTCGAAGTTGTACTTGCGGACAAAGTCGGCCAGTCGGTTCGCCGTCTTGGTTGCGTTGCCTAGACCAGCGCCCGTCTGAGGAGTGTCGGTTGCACCAAAGGCGGAGACCATGAGCTTGATGCCCTGCGAGCGCGAGTTGTCGGTGGGAAGATGTTGCGGTCAGCCTCGAGCTGACGGTGAGCTCTTCGTCGCGCGCCAGCACTCACAGCATCGTTGTATGCCTTCTTGATCTTCTTCCTCTGCTCGTCGGTAGCCTGCGTCCAAGCTAGAGCATTATCAGCCGGCCCGCTCGTAGCCATCCAGAAGGCAACATTGTAGTGCGTGAAGCCCTTGACCTTGTTCACCGGCGGGACACCGAACGTGTCGTCCTGGAAGTAGAGGTCACCGTAGAGGACGAAGCGCGGGTCCTTGTTGCTGTTGATGCTTATGGGTAGCTCGCCAAGAGTGCTAGGACGGAGATGTCCCTTGGGCGGACGGGGGTTTGAGACGTAGTTTGCCGTGCCGGGGAGGGGCTTGACGGCCTTCTTTGCGCCGAAGCGCTTGATGCGGGCGGCGGTGGTAGTGGTCTTGGTGTTGGTGCTGAAGTGAGAGGGCACCTTGATCTCTGGACCGGGAACCATGATGGGGGCTCCGTTGATGAGCTGGCGGAGGGCCATGAGTGGGTAGGCGTTGAGCTGGATGGGGAGGGCGGTGCTCAGCGAGGCGAGCATGGCCACGACGGTGAGGAAGAGGAGAGTGGCTCGCATGGTGACGTGTGTGGGGAGGGGAGAGAGGGTGGCGTGGGCGACTCGAGGTGTACTGCCAAAGGGTAAAGTGGTAGCGAACGGGAGGGAGAGGGATGGGGAGCAGAAAGCAGTGTGTGGCAAGGAGAGGAAAGAGTGAGTTGAGACGAGACAAGGCGCTTGTCTGGTTTACTCGCTGCCCATTTGTATGAGGCTGGCTGAGCTCAGGGCCAAGGCCAAGCTCATCTCAATCTCAGCCCTGACTGACTCGCAAGCAATCGGCCGTGGCGGAGGGTCCGGTCAGCAACGCATTCGATGGATGGAGTTCGCCAGTCGCGAGACGAGCGCTCGGGGCACCGGCTTGGCTTAGACCAAACCCAGGTTAAGGAGAGATGGAGAGAGGGACCGGGCGTCACAGGGGCCTCAGCACCTCCTCACCCCCTGCAACGAGGGGCAGTCGTCGAAGCTTGAACCAGCTTGGTAGATTTTCTGGCGTCCTATTCTCTTCATTTTGCTCGAGCTTGGACCTCGTCGTTGTTGTCGTGACATGAAGCGAGTCAGGGCCAGAGTCGGGCGGCAGTCAGGGTCAGCCAGCCCTGCTTGCCTGTGTGCAGGCGGGCAGGCAGGCGGGCGGAACACGGCGTCGAGTCGAGCAACTCGCAGCTCGAGTCGCAGGCGGCGCAAGACGCCGAGCCTGCCGGCGGTCGCTGCAGCTTGAGCAAGACACGGCCTACTTTACATCGTAGCTCAACGTCCGTCGTCGCATCTTCAACAGCCTCGAGAAGCATTCTGGTCCCAACTCTACCAGCAATTGTACTGAACTTGCCATCTACCCCTCTGTTGCATCAACACTAACTGAGCATCGCTGTCCCAGCCCCGACGGTCGCCCACACCTCTGCAACTCTCAGGGGCGGCGAGGAGCAAAAGCAGGGGCTGTTGCATCTACATCTCACTCTCATCTCAATATATCACGCACGCAGCCGAGATTTCTCTCACGATCGAATATGATTCAGACGCCTCCTTTCGGTCATAACGGCCGTTCATTCGCGACATCGCCCAGCGCTGCCAGGTCCCCTAACCTTCCAGCGCACCACTGCCTGCCCCTCTGCTTGGCGATGCGATCCACGACCCAGCCAGAGTCGGTGCGTTGCGTTACGTCTGCCTGGCCTAGAATGGCAGCGTGGGAATGACGGCCTGCGAGAGAGCAGTGGGTTGAAGTCAGCGGGTGGATGGCAACTGGCTGACTCTGCGGCGGTGGGCTCACACTCCTGCTTGGAACCGTATTCCCACGTCCAAACGAAGCACGCTTGATCGCGCACGCAAGCCTCTGAGCACGACTTGGCGTCGCTTGGTCCCTTGACCACCTGTCCAATCCCATCACCAGGTACAGCGTTCCACGCCTTGCGATCACCCTGCGCTATGACGCGTGCAGCAAAGTAGTCCCTGTGCGAGAGAGCGAGCTTGACGGTCAGCTCTACTGCGGCGAGCCATCGCCTCGTCCCCGCGCATGCTCACCACAAGTCGACCCAACGTATGAAGTCGTCCTCTCCTACCCTCCCCTCTACGTCAACCTTAAACCTCCCCAGCCTCACCCGCTCCCACGGACCAACATGATGCAGCGTAAAAGCCGGCTGGCACCACTCCCTCTCCTCAATCACCAATCTACCCAAACCCTCGACGCGGAAGCTTCTACCGGCCTCCTCCCAATTTGGGCGAGAGAGCGTAACGCTCGGCTTAGTGAGGGAGAAGGCGCGCCAGAGCTCTGCGTCTCCACAGCAGGAGTAGCGGATATAGTGGGTAAAGGAGTGTTCAAACTCCCATGCCGAGGAAGGAGGGGCGAGACCGTACGTTGCGCGAAGGAGGGCGCGGGAGATTGTGTAGCCTGCTCCTCCATGCGCGAAGGGGAGGGAGCCGTTCTATGTGCGCGCGAGGGAAGAAAGACGTGGGACTTGAGACTGAGCCGCAGTCTTTTGCCTTCCCTCACTTCGCTCTTACTCACCACAAGATACATCTGCGCGCCGTAGTACTTCTGCTCGTCGTGCGGCTTAGCCTTTAACCACTTGACCAGCTGATTCCAAAAAAGATACGTATCGTCCTCTATCCCCACGTGCCACTTCGCTTCTGGCCAATGGCGGTACGCATCGCCATGTAAAGGCAAGAATTTCCACTTGTCGAGCAACCAACCCTTATTGACGCCCTTGTACCCGCCAGAAAGAGGGAGCGGTGAAGGGACCAACTTGCTTGGATCTTGATGAGTGCGCAGCAGCGATTGGATGGTGGAGTAGGACGAGTTGAATTCGGGCAGCGACTTTACGTCGGAGCTGACGTTGCGCAGGATATCGACGAAGTGTGTCTGGCCGATCCAGGTATCCGCATCGCTGTAGAATACGAGATTCGGTATGTACTCCCACTCTCGCCCGTCCTGCCTGCGAGGGAGGGTCTGTGACTCCAAGAGCATGAGGGGCAGGCGATGCATCAATGTCGTGGCGCTCGTGCGGACAGTGAGGACTACAGAGTCTTCAAAGCGCGGGAAGACTGGTGGCGAGGGCGGTGAGTCCCATATGTGGGCGCTGGGGAGGGTGGAGATGGCGCGATTCCAGGTGAAGCGCGACCCGGAGATGAGTCCTAGCAGCCAATTGAGGAGGATGAGGAGGGGCAGCACAGTGAGGGTCAGGCCGATGCACTGCGAGTGATAAAGAAGGGGAAGACGTTAGGCTGTACGGCTGGCAGAGGGGACATTTGCGCCGCCTTTGCTCACCAGTACGAGCCTGGTAGCCTCGCGCTTCTTCTTGTGCGACGCATCGATGGAGCGTAGCTCCAGCTCGTCACATAGTAAGCCTTGGTTCTCTTCATCAAGTCGCCCAAGCGACGTCTCCCTACTGTGTCTTCTCCCATTGACCAGACGTAGAGGTCTCAATGGCAGTGCAGAAGAGGACATGGGCGGCGGAGAAGTCTCATCCTTGGCCGGATCTTCTTCGAGGTCCACGTCGACGTCTTGAAAGCCGACCTTATCGCAGTCATCGTGTTCGGCGCCCATCGATCGTCGGAGGAGTAGTGGGTGGGGCAAGACGTGTCGATTCAGTCCATTTGCCATCGCAGCGGCGTGTTGTGGACTTTCCTTCCTCGGTCATCACGTCCCGTAGACGGGCACCAATCTCAAGCCGTCCGGAGTAGCGCCGACGTCCCCGCCGTGCCCACAGTGTATCGTCCACGCAAAGCTAAGCCGACTCGTCTTGTCGCCTCTTTTCCCACCATCGTCTCAATAGCTCATGGATATCCTCTCGCCACTCGATGCGCTGCAACGCCTCCTCAACAGGCACGAAGTCGCGCTCTCGCTCGTGCGCCTCAGGCCATTCGTCCTTGGCGTCCAACCCCGGGTCGACCAGCACGGCAACCGGCGTGTAGACAGCTCGAGGTACGAATGTCGGGGCTTTCGGATCTTTCGAAGGAGAGTGTTTGTGCCCCTTCATGTCCCCGACCACATCAGCATGCCCGCGTCCAACCCAGGTCGATCGACCATCCTGCGCTTGTAGCCCGGCCTCTTCCCACAATTCGCGCAGCGCTGCTGTCCCTTCGTCTGCGTCGGACGACTCGATGCCGCCTTTTGGGAGGACCCAGCGTGAGTCATGCTTGCGAGAGGAGACGAGGCAGATCGAAGGGGGAGTGGAAGAGGTGTAGGCTATGCAGACTGCCTGCGGGAGAGGGGAAAGGTGCGAGGGAGGTCAGCTCTGCGATGTGCTGCGCTGTGCGATTGGTGGGATGATGCGTACTACAGAGCGTGGCTGAACGGCTAGCGGAATGGATGAGAGTGGTCAGAGGGTCTTCGTATTGGGTGAAGAGCCTGGCGAACTCACCAATCATGTCCTTCTTGCCCATCTTGAGTGGTAATGTGGAGAGAACGAGAATAGTGGCGGACGCGCGAGTCGCCTCGGCGGACTAGGAAGAGGACGCGCTCGAAGCTCAAATGGGCCTTGCGTGCGTGCGAGTGGTATTGGATTGATGCTTTTACAACGCCATGCTATCACTTTTACTGGTCAAACTCTCATGCCCCACTGCCCAATCCATCGCCCAGCCTCCTCCACCATCGCCGGCGTGACCTCATGCCCCACCCCCTCGATGAAACGCACCTCCAACCCCTCCTGCACCCCACCGGCGCCATGAGGCTCTGCGACCATCAGGCGGGAGAGGAACGGCTTGGAGAAGGAGGCGTGCACTAGCTTATCGTCTGCGCCTGACAAGCTCAATATCCGCTTGCCCCAGCTGACGACGAAGAGAGGATTGTGGTCAGCAGGAAGGACAATCGGAGGGCGAGCTCGAGGGGTTCGACTCACTAAGGATTCTCCTTGCCCCATCGATCAAAGGGACTCTTGGCTGGGTCTCTAGCTTGTATCAGCGCCTTCAAGCTCCTCGGAACATGCGGCGGTCCATTAGACAGGAAGGCCTGCTTCGTCCTGTACTCAAGCAGTCGCCCGTAATCCGGGCAGCCGATCATGTTGACTCCCACCGTCACTCGCGGCTCATCCTTGAGCACATGCCAGACTGCGTGGCCTCCAAGACTCTTGCCCATTACACACCAAGCGCTCACACGTCGATCGTCGTGCGGGAAGAGGTAGGCAGGGAGCAAGTCGATAAGGAACGACACGTCCGCTGCGTTTCCCAGGATCATCCCGTAGAGGTCTAGTGCATGCTGCTTGTTTCCGACCCCCCACCCCTTTTGGCCCAGCGAGTTGGTGGTACGATGGCCGTGATTGCGAGCATCGAATGTTACCACGAGGAGCTCACGAGCTGGCTGAGAGGTAGAGGAAGCAGCGACGTTACTGGTGGCCCGTTGGTAGATGCCCCGACAGATGTGGTCTTCGTTCTTGGCGTCTCCGCCTCGTCCGTGCAGGTGGAAAGAGACACATACGTCTGGTGGACGCGGGGCTGTGCTACTTGATGTGCTGAGAGTGAGTTCGCTGAGCCCGTATACAATGATCGGGAGTCCGGCGATGTCGAAGTGCGTTTGGGAAGGGGAGGACGAGGATGAGGAGGACGAAGGAGCGGCAGGAGCGGCGGTTGCTGCATGGCTATTGGAGGCTTGAGAGTTGGACTGCGAATGCGGTGAGCCTTGATATGCTGGTGACGCTGTTGATGACGAGGACTGACCCTTCTTCTTGCCTATGCCAAGGAAGGAGGGCATTTCTGCGTGGTGTTGGACGAGGAGGTGTTGGTCCGGAGAGAAGCGGGACCTCGTCTCCGTCCAAGACCCTTCTTGCCTGCCCTGCCCGCCAGTGTCGTGCCTGCATCGAGAGCGAGAGCGAGAGCCGGGGACAAGGCGGACTGCCAAAAGTTCAAGGCCGCTCGTCGATCCAGGCCTCGTTGCCTTCACGCCCAGATCAGGGACAAACAGATGAGCCTCAGCCATCTCGAGTCGGAGCAACGTCGCTACCTCGCTACCTCGCCTCGCTCTCATCTCGTCTTCCGACGGTTCTCCCGCAATCTCTCCTTCCTTCGAGATGGGCTCAACCTCACCACCTGCCATGCTCACATCGCCTGCCTGCTAGCATACGCTCACGCCTACGCTTCCTCGTGCCCGCCATGCCCTCGCCCTTGACACTCATCGGTGCATCGAGGGCTGCGCCCATCGTGGCAAGGGACTTTGCCGAGTCCCCTACCACGCCCACGCCGCAAGCAGACGAACTCGATGGTGGCGATCATGCAGAGAAGCCCATTCGTAGCGCAGGCGGCGGAGTTCCCTTGGACCGAAACAGGAGTATCTCCTTCCACGCTCCTCAGCCCTCATGGGTAGGCAGACGAAAGATTCAACGCTCGAGAACGATGGACTCCATCGATTCGACGGTCTCAGACAGCGACTCGATCTCCACGACGTCCGAGGACGGGCGCTACAGGCCCAAATTCACTCCAGGCCACCTCCTCTCGCGTCTACGGCGCAGGCAGCAAGAAGATGGAGCCGACCTCACCGCCGGCGTGGACAGTGAAGCTGCGATCCTCGACTCTACTCCACCTCCCGCAGTCCTCCACTCGTATCGCCGCACACCGATCCTCTCGGGCTGCTTGGCCCCCTTTAGCATAATGCTCGAAGTCCCCGGCCTCACCACAAAGTGGTACGTCCGTAAAGGCCCCTTCGGCGAGGCCATCGAGTATCGTCGCAACCCTCCCATCCTCGAGGCCGGACTCGCTATCAGCATCATATCGGCTGTGGCCGCCAATGTTTGCTTGATCCTGCGCTTTACATCCATCCTCCGACCACGAAAGGGGACTGCTCTTGCCATTGGCGGATTCGTGCTGCACGACGCCATCAACATTGCTGCGCTGGTGGCTTTTGGGGTAATTCATGCCGTGGATGACGGATTTTCTTATAGTCAGGCGTATTGGATGACTCTGGCTTCCACAGCGGCCAGTCTGGCGTGTACCTTCACGCTGCTGGTCGACTATGCGGGGACCAAGGACTTCAAGGATGCCGGGAGCGGGTTGACACAAAAGCAGACGCAGTTGGTCATTGTCATCATGTGAGTGCCAGCGAGCAGGTGAAGTAGTTGCAAGCTCACAATCAGGCTGACATCTTCCCCTCGCGTCGCACAGGATCCTCCTAGTCTACCTCTCCCTCGGCTCCCTCCTCTACTCGCTCCTCCTCTCCATTCCCTTCGAGGCAGCCTTGTACTTCACCTGCACAACGACTCTCGCCGTCGGGTTCGGCGATATAGTTCCGACGACTGTGGCTGCCAAGATCTGCCTATTCTTCTACGCCCCGCTAGGCATCACCTTGTTCGCCGTCACGATCTTCATTGCTAGGGGCACGATCTTGGAGGAGTTTGAGAATAGCTATCGCCGGAGAAGGGAGGAGTTTGGGCGACGCTTGAAGGAGAGGAGGAGGGGGCTTAGGGAGATTAGAAGGGAGAGACGGAGGGCTGCGAAGGAGAGGATTGCGGCGAACAAGGCGGGTACGGAGAAGGGAGGGGAGACGGGGAGAGATACGCCTGTGCGCAGGGGCTCGATCTTGCCTTGGCGAAGGAGCACGACGCCTACTCCCATGGCTACGGCAGATGAAGGCTACGGTCTGCCTCGCTCTGCCAGCCCTATGTCCGCAATGGAGAGCCCGACGCGCCTGAATCACCATCGCGACACCTCGGACGGCAAGGCCATCCCGACCAGCCCTACAGACGCGGACGTGGACGCGCCCGCCACGCCTACGACCCCCTCACCAGAAGACGGCGAAGGCGACCCGGTCAATGTAGCTTTAGCGGCGCACAAGCATCAATTGGAAGCCGGCTGGCAGCAATTCCGCCACGACTTGGCCACGCGCGAACGGACTGAATTCTGGACAAAGCTCGCCGTAGCCTGGTTCCTCTTCGTCGCCTTCTGGCTCATAGGTACGGTGGTGTTCCACTTCACCGAGGGGTGGACCCTATTCGAAGCCTTCTACTTCTGCTTTGTGCTGTTCAGCACTATTGGATTTGGGGATTTCACGCCAAAGAGCGATGGAGGACGGAGCTTTTTTATTATTTGGTCTCTCATGGGGGTAGGGGTGTTGACTGTGCTGATTTCGGTGTTTAGTGATGCTTGGGGGAGTTTGGTGAGTGAGAATTTGGGAAGGGCGAGGCAGAGGGTGAGGGAGAAGGGCAGGAGGTTGAGGGAGAAGGTGAGGGGGCGGCGAGGAAGGAGTAGGAGTGGCGACAGGCAGGAACACATGGAGGGGAGGATGGATGGGGAGGCCGGCAACTCGACCGCAATGAGCGACACAGACGAAGGCGGGGATGTCAGCGACATTCCTGCCACACCCATCATCACCGCCTCTCCTCTCGCCCGTACCATCACGCCTACGAGCAGCGTCGGCGCAGCACCGTCATCAGGGGGTATCCTGCAGTCACCTTCGAAGTCATTGCCCCAGAACCTGCCGGACATCATCGAAGGCGCGCCGCTACAATCGTCGCCCGCGCCTGCAAGCGCGAGTGGTCTCGAAGCGACTCCCGAGGAGCCTGCACATACTGAGGACGAAGCAGCATCAGCCCGGCGTCTAGCGGAGACAGCGCTTCGTCTCCACTCAGCGGCAGTCGATCACGTTCAAGCACATCGCGATGAGACGCTTGGGGCTTTGCGCACCGTCCCAGGCTTTAGGGAGGCGCTGCCCCGGCACTTGTTCGCCGATGCTCACCACGACGAAAAGGGCGAGAAGGTCTTCCCTCGACGCCGTCATCGCCATCGTCATGCCCTCGGACTCTCGCGGGGCCGAGAAAGCGACGACGATGACGATGACGAGGAGGAGGAACGCACGCCACACGACGATACCTCCGCCTCCAGCTCAGCTCTCGATCTCGCCCCTCTGCGCTCACTCGTCTCCTCCCTCGATCCCGCTGCTCGGCAGTCCGAGCCCGATCGCCATCGCAATCGCGACCCCCACGAGGATACGGAAGCGGCTTTCAAGCATACATCTCGCCTGTTGATTTTCCTTGAGCTCGAGCAGGCCACTCGCGATGTACTCAGGGATGTGCATGGGCTGGCAGGGAGGATTAGGGAGTTGAGGGGGGAGAATGAGAGGTTGAAGCGCGCCCAGATTGGGGATGGAGATGGGGATAAGTAGAGGGAGGGAGAGGCAGAGCAGCTCGTCTGCGGATACCGCTGCGCTCGTGTACAATACCTAGAGGCCTCATCTAATTGATCGTCGTCGTCGTCATGCAAAGGAGTGAAGGGTATCAAATGGCATTTCAGCAATGTGAGCCGACACAAGAGGGCACGATGGCAAAGAAGCAGGCGCGCTACTACGCGCAGCCCGAGACAGAATGAGACCAAAGGCAGGGCGGAACATCCAGCTACGCTTTGTCTGACTTACTCAGCAGCAGCAACCACCTTCGCCTTCTTCCCACCCAACTTCCCCAGCAGCCCCTTTTTAGCCGCCTTCCCCTCCACCGGTGCTGGCGTTGCCTCCGTAATTCCATCCAACCTAGGCGCGGGCTGTGCTTCATTACTAGGCGGGGGAGCGTATTTTCCCGGATCGATCTTGTCCGCAGGCGCATCAGCGGCGGGGGGCTCAGAGCCGCGACCAGCGGGCGCCATGGGGATCTCCCCCTGCACGTCGACGGGACGTTGTGGTGGTGGAGGGCCGGCTACGGTTGGGCCATCCTTGGTGAGCGGGAGGGTGATGCGTGACCCATTGTCTGGGGCAGGCGTGGTGGGAGTGAGGACGGGAGGGGAGGTGTCCTTCTCCGGCGCTGTGGTAGTGGGGGGCTTAGCCGGTTGAGCTGGAGTGGGCTCGACGGGAGCGGGGGTAGCAGGCTCGGTAGGCGCTGGGGCTGCGGGCTCAGAAGGAGCGGGCGTGGCTGGCTGCTCTGGCTCAGGAGCCGGAGCTGGAGCTGGAGTAGGGGCGGGCCGGGGAGTGGGCTCTGCTGGTCCCGGAGTAGGGGCGGGCGTAGGCTCAGGCGTGGGAGAAGGCTCTGCGGGCGCTGGCTGCTGCGGCTGAGGCTCAGCTGGAGCAGGCGTGGGCGCTGGTGCCGGCGTGGGCGTGGGCGTGGGCGTAGGCTCAGCAGGAGCAGGCTTCTTGGGCGCAGGCGTAGTAGGAGCTGGCTGGCTTGGCGTCGTCGGCGCTGGCTGGGTGGGCGTCGTAGGAGCAGGCTGTGATGGCGCCGGAGTGGGCGTGGCTGGCGCCTTCCCTGCGTCGCCGTCACCGTCACTAGGAGCAGCAGGCGCGTCCCACGTCCTCGGGATGAGCGCCACGGGCAAGATCCACGTTGCGCTCATACAGATACCCTCTCCCTTGTCGAACCCACTCAACTCATCCCAGCTCCACCCAATGAACGTCGAGATATACTGCGTCACCGGCGCAATACTCTTCAACACGGTCAAGATGACCTGCAGCTGCGGGGGAAGCATGGGCAATTTGGCCGCTCCAGCCAGAATGGCCGTGAGCATCGAGGAGATGGTCTGGGCAGTCTTCTCGGCTCTGTCGGCGTCCTTTGCGAGCGATTGCATGACTGGCTCCGGGAGGTAGAGAGTGAAGCCCCACCAATGCGCATGGATTGAGGCCTTGGTTGTGCTGGGGATCCAGATACGCTTGCTGCCCGAAGGGTCTGCGGCGGGCGGTGTAGAAGGAGCGGTCCCTTCGCTAGACTTGGGCGTCTTCTTGCCAAAGGGAAGCCAGGAAGGCCAATTCCAGAATGCCACCGCATTCGCAGAGGGCGAAGAGTAGAAAGGTGTGTACGTCCACAGGCTCACCTGCGAAGCCGCACTAGCCTTACTTGCGGCCAGCTCAGCCTGTTTGTGCACCTCTTCCCAGTCATCCCACTTGTACTTCGAACCCCTTTTCATGAGGCTGTCCAGCGACTTGTGGTTGCCCGCAAAGTAGTGATTGCTGTGCAGCACACGCGAGGGAATGACGACGGACTTCTCAAGCGCGAGGTTGGAACCGTCCAGGTCGATACTGAACATGACCGACGACCAGAGACCATCGTCTGCCGCGTCAGCCGCAGAGGTTGAGACGCTTTGGGAGCCGGGTATCTGTCCCCATGACTCGCCTGCGGGGAGTGAGTCCAGAGCAGCCCACACTGTGCCCACGCCCGTCCACGTAGAGGCCGAGGCGCTGGTGAGCTGGCGTCGCGAGTGCGCACGGGCGACATCGCTATTCATGATTGAATTGTCGCCGAGCGCTTGGATGAGGTCGCTATTGTCCATGCGCGAGTAGAAGGGTGGGCCAGGCTTGAGGATCGTGGCGATCTTTTGTGCCCACTCGTCGGGGGACAGAGGCGCCGCTGACTTGTTGTTCAGGTGGGCGAGGGTACGAGACCCAGCGGCAAGGCCATCAGCGCGAGGTGATGGGACGACATTGCGCTTGAGGGTCGAGTGCGGGGAGAGGAAGGCGTTGAGAGCTGCGTGCTCCGCATCGTCTTTGCGGCGCATCGTCATGGCGGGCGACGATAGCAAAGGTGGGGTGAAAAGGGCGGCTCAGACGACTAGTGATGCATTGTATATGAGAGCCAAAGATGGAGCGGCGACCAGACCCTTAGGGGGGGGCTAGTGAACCGTCACTGAGGCATGCGCGCATAGGGGTCAAAGAGAAGGTTGAAGCCGCCTTGGCGAGCAGGCTTGCTCGCTGCACCAATTCTGGATCACCTTTGCGAGCGTGGAGATGGCGAGCTCGCCGATCGATCAGCTAGCGAGTGTGGGGAGACGACGAGCCAGATGGACATGCTTTCCCGGGTACTCTATTCGAGAGCCGAATGCATGGAAGACAGGCAGACCCGAGTCTGTTTGTTGGTCACCGGACGACGCAAAACCAAGCGAGGCGCCATGTTCTCTTCGTGACCGGTACGCGTCGACGACCCCTATCCCGAGCAAGCTCCGCCGCCTGCATTCAGGGGTTCCGACTCTCCAAGTAGAGCTTGCTTGCTTGCTTGCTCGCTTGCATCGTCGACGAATCAATCGCTTTGAGAGGCAAAAAAAGGTACATGCTGCTATTGCAATGAACAAATGGACAGAGATACAAGTACAGTGTGTGAGCGCGCAGTGCGCGCGAGCATCAAGACGAAGAAGAGCCCCTGCGGAAGGGGGCCATTTTAGGGCTGGGACTGGTGCCGCCGCCGCTCGAGGACGGTCTGCTGAACGCCGCTGCTATCATTTGCCCCGGCGAGGAAGGCTGGCGAGAGGGAGAAGCGTTGCCATTTTGAGGATTACGAGCGGCGGCGGCTGCGGCTGAGCTTGGGTCGACGCTCTGCAAAGCGGCATGCCCGTTGGGGTGGACGTTGGCGCTGTGCCCATTCTTCATCGGCGTACCATTCTCGATAGCAGCAGCCATTGCCGCATCAGCCTGTGCTCGCTCCCTTGCCCTCCTCTTGCGCCAATCCCAATCACGCCCAGCAGCAGCCGTCGAGCTCGTGAAGCGCTCGAACCAGAAATCGTCGTCCCCCTTGTGCCCATTTGTTGCCTTCGTCAGGCCGTCGGGCAGAGCCTCGGTCGTCTCCAGTTGTGGGTCGAAAGTTTGGCCGAAGGTCGTCTCCCATTCGTACTTGGGCAGCGTCGGGGCACCAGCCGAGGCGACCGTCGCGTCCTCATCATCGTCGCTCGGCGAGTGGATAGGCGCATAGGCCAGCCAGCTCCCCAGTGGCTCCTCCTGTCTCCTGTTCGCCTTTTCACTCAGAGCCGACTCGCTCTTGACCCTCGCCAGCCCCTTGGAGGCGAGCTGTCGCATCTCAATGCGCTGCCTCGCCCTCTCATGCGTTTCAGCATAAGGATCCCAATCCGGCTCCGTCAGCTTGATAAGGCGCTGCTGTCGCTCCTGCCTCGAATCGACAAAGTCACTGGCGTGATGAGCGCGAGCCCAGAGAGCGCGAAAGCGTTGCGCCTCTTTGCGGAGGATGGAGGGGGGTGCGTCTTTCGCGCAGCGACCGATGAGAACCGGGTCAGGCTCGACGACGGAGGCTGCTTTGTGGTACGAAGAGTTGCGGGCAGGGATGGGCGCAGGGGCTTCGGCGTTTCCCGTGGAGACGGAGCCTATTTTGCGCTTCGTGCGCGGACGACGTGGCTTGGAGGTGCTGCGGAGCGAGGAGCGCTTCGCCATGAGGCTGGAATGGGAGGCGTCCTGCTGCGGGGCGTGCTGATCGTCTGCTGCGCCGCTGCTTTCGTCCTGAATGCTCGCGACAGCATCTGCTGCCTCTACGGCGTCCTTTTCGTCGTCTTCTTCCTCCTCCTCCTCTTCGTCGTCATCCGCACCCGTGCTGCTGCCGTTGCCGTCTCCCAATATCCCTAGCCCATGCACGGACAAACGCTGCTGCGTCTTTCTTCTTCTCCTCTTATTCGCTGCGATATGCTGATGGTGGTTGCCGAGGGGTGAGCTCGATCGCAGCGGGGGTGAGCGCCAGGGGTTGCGTGCGCCATTATTAGAGGACGACGCCGAGGACGCGGATGGTAGCAGCTCTACATGTACAGGTCTAACGCTGAGATTAGACGTGGTATCAGATGAAGTTATGATGATGTTGCTGCTGTGCTGCGATGCGGACGACGACGAGTCGTCCGAGGTGTAGAGGGATGAATCGTCGGCGTCGTCCCCCGCAGCCTGCAGGCTACGCTGTTCGATAGCCCGTAGAGATGCTCTATGGCTATCGTGCTCGCGACTTCTGGGACCAAAGAAGAGGGAGAGAACGATGATGAGGGATATGCCGACGATGGTTGCGATCAAGAGCTTCTTGGCCAGGTCATCGCTACGTCCTTGGCGAGTACGAGCTACGAGTTCATCAAGGTGAGGTTTGAGCTGGCTGATTGCGAGCGCGCCTTGCTGCTCAACCCTTGCAGCTAGATGGGCGAGCCAGGGCGGTACTCTTGAATAGTCGATCATAATTGATGCGTGTATGAATGAGAAGAGTAGGATGCGGTTTCTCGTGAACTTAAGGGAAGGAGGGAGGTTGGTCGCCGCGACTTGACTCGCCCCCCTTTTAGTGCAGCTTGGACATCGAGGTAAGTACTTCTTGCAAAGAGCGTGAGCAAGATGAGTAGGCGCCGAGTTCCGACGTCAAGTTGGCTTGGCTCTGATTGGTGACGAAGAGACAGGAGGAGGGGAAAAGGGCGCAGCAATAGGGGATCGTTGGCGGTCGATTGCGAAGGAGAGAGACAGAGAGAGAGAGGCGACGCCCCCGCTCCGCTTGTGGATTCGGATTCAATTGCAGTTGCGCTCGGCCCCTCGACAGCCCGCCTGCCTGGCCTGCCTGCGGGTCGAGACGATTTGTTTCCCCGCTCCGCCGCCCTCCTCGTGAGTGGGCGTGATAGCCAGGCCAAAGGGCGGGCGACTGCCAGCCAGGGCAGCCAGGGTCAAAGCGTCAAGGCGGGCCGCCGCTGCACGGACGGAAAACGCGCCCAAAAACGCGCCAACGGGGGAAAAGTCCAGCATCGAGCATCGAGATCGTCGACAAGATCAGGAACACGAGCGGGGGCCAGTAAGCGCTTCTCTTCTTCCTCGTCTTGACGCTGACATGTCCCTGGGAGACAAGCCCGCCCACGTCCCTCCTCCTGGCCCGTCACGAGGCGAGGGGCCGCTGCGTATTGGCGCCTATCATATCCCCCTCCCATCAGAAGCAGTCCTCACCTGGCCGCAGCTCTGCGAGATAACAGCCAGTGGAGACTTGAACGATCTCAATCGCCATTCGAACTGCGAGAATGAGTATCGCGAATGGCGAGAACCTATCAAGGCTCAGTACGGTGACCTGGAGACGTACATCCGCAAGGTCAGGCTACAATGGGATGAGGAGGAGCTCGAGGAAGTGCGGGAGCGAGATCGCAGCCTGGCCTACTTTCGCCACGACTGGGGACCGGACCGAGTGCGCTGCATCCCCAATGACTGGCCATACGGTATCCCAGACCGGTGCGGACACTATGTCGTCTGGTGCAAGTCGCCCATGCTCCATCCCTCCCTCTTCGAGACGGATCAAACGCCGTTTGAGCCCGAAGAGAGGCAGGCCATCTATGAGGCCGTGGCCTATGATGGGGTCAGAGGGTTGACGGGCGGGCGAGGCGGTAGCGGCAAGGCTGGCGGGGAGATCAGGGTCGTGGGCATGAAGACGATCCAGTTACTCAAGAGCAAGGAAGAGGTGGCTACCGCGCCGACACCGGCTGGAAGCCCAAGAGCCACGCCGTCGCCCAGACAGGGCGGGGAGGATGCCGCTACGATGGCTGAGCGTGCTCACTCTTGGGCAGGGAGGGAGGTCGACGCTTACTGCAAGAAGAAGTGGCCGGAGAACGAATGGGAGACGTGAGTCGGGGCGCGATGGCATGGAGTACGAGCTACGGGCTGACCTGCAAGTACCTTCCCCCCGCTTTTGTTTGTGTCTGGCAGCGCATGGTTTTGCAATCCGCCACACCTCCGGACTGTACCTGGCTTGTCGCACTTTCAGTAAGTCGAGAGCGAAGGTATGAGACGGGACGCGCTAGTGTTTGCTGACTTTACCACGTCTCTGCTCTATGTATCCTCCACAGCGTCATTGTCCGCAGGAAGGAGTGACGGGTCGCAGTCATCGTGTGCGCTGGTAACAGCGCCACCAGACAACATTCCCATAGACGTAATTTGTCTAAGCATAGCCTCCCAGCACTTGTAGCTGATAGCATCTATTAATGTCACCGCATGTCTACATCGCCATCACCGCTCCTCCCGTCATTGCCGTTCGCGCCTGCTGCTCCTCCCCGCATTGCCATGACATGAGGGTCTAACTTGGCAGCTTCTACCCCTCCCTTGGCCTCAAGCTCAGCACGCAGTCGCTCAAGTAACTTGACCTGACGAGATCTGGCAGTGTGTCGGCGTGCGTAAGTCAGCTCCACGTCCCGCTCTTCAATCTCCTGGCCGCCAGCCTCTCGCACACACTCACATGACACCCTCGTTCTCCTCCCTCACTGCCTTGAGCTCCTCCCGCTCATCCTGGGAGCGATCCTCAGCCGACGCGAACTCGAGGAGCAACTCTTGGCTCTCCCTCAGCTTGGCCAGGCTAGTCTCGAGCCGCTCAATCTCGAGGGCTAGCGTCGAAGCTTCGAGGGATTGCAGGTGCGAATCGCTCGGGGCGGCGGGCGGGGCGAGATTCGGCAACACGAGGGGCATCGTTGCGGTTCACGCCGACCAAGAACGGGGGATGACAAGACGGGCTGATCAATGTCTCGCGCCTCGAAGGGCTGACAAGAGAGCAAGCGCTGCTTGAGGGCAGACGCCGACGCTGAATGCTGGTAATGATGATGCTAGCACGCAGTCGCTGCTTTCTTGGGCTGAGCAGTGCGTACGCGACTCGCAGAACCCTGACCTGATCTAACCTCGAGGAGATGATCTCGGTCTATGGCCCCGTGCGTACAAGCGTGCGTGCGTGCGTGCTTGCACCTCGCAAGGCCGGCCGGCTATTTCGCTCGACGTCGACGTCGGCGGCGGCGTCCAGGGCTCAATGGATGCGCTACGGGTGTAGACGGCTACGTTGGTTGCGTTTGCGCCTGCTGCTAGGTGCTGCCTCCTTTCGTAAGCTGCGAGGGGTGGAGCGGGAGGAAGACGTGGGAGGATAGACTTCACTCCACTTGGGTGAAACGCCCGCCGCGTGTGCCGATGTGTCAGCTTGCAGGCCTGTGAAGCGCGGGCGGGCCAGCCGGGATGGACCCCTCTGGACCCTAAGTGGGCTCCTCTGGTCTCAGCCAAGGCACTGAGACAGTCTCTTCCAGAGCTTCCACCCCCCTCCTTTACTTTGGCTCGTCGGCGAGTCGGAATGAGTGGGTGGTCAGTGCGGACGCAGAGGCGCAGAGCACGACACAACGAGAAGAAGTGGTAGCAAGCCAGCAAGCTCGCAACAAAGCCCCGCTCACCGCCCAGCACTGCACTGTAAGTCAGCACGAGGGCCCACGGATTGGGCACGCCTCCCTTGAATTGACTTTTGACAGGCTTCGAGAGAGGAAGCAGGTGGGGGAAGGGCGAGGAGGCAGGAGAAGAGTCTTGGCCTGCTGCTCAAGCAACCTCCAAATCCTCCTCAACCCTCTCGCCGCTGGCGCACGTCCCTCGCTCCGAAGGTCTGGCGACGAGCAGGGCGACGAGGAGGACGACGAGAGATGGGCAGCTGCGAGCCAGCTGTAGCTGTGCAGCGTCGATGATGCCTCCCTGACCTAAGACGGGAGACGACGGCAGGGTCTCCAGGGGCGAGACGACATCATCAAGACGAACCCTGAGGCAATTGCTTACCACGGCCACCGCGGGGGCTCGAGCCAGCGGAACCCTTTAAGAGAAGATGCGCCGATGTCCGAGGATACCTTCTACCTTTCTTCCATAACTTCTTCGTCATCACCCCAGCGGTCTATTCGTCACCTTTCATAACTGCACCTACCGTCACCTTCCTTTTCTCTCCATCACACCTCTCGCATCTCATCCCACTATGTCGTGCTGTGAGACGCCTTCCTCGGACATGGCCGCCCAGGTCACCGAGATTCCCCAGTCCAAGAATGCCGTTGGCCCCGGCTACGCTGTCAAGGGCTCCGAGGAGATCCGCTACAGCTACTCCTTCGTCGACAATGTCTTTGACGCTCAGAAGGAGGACCTCGCCGAGTTCTACAAGAAGTGGGGCCGAGTCCTCATCGTCATCGACGACATTGTCCACGGCATCTACGGCGACGCAATTGAGCAGTGTGAGTGCAGCGAGGGAAAGGCAGTCCGATCGTTTCCTGTGCGCAGAGCTGACCCTGTTGCGATGTCGCACACGCAAATGCAGACTTTGCCGCGTACAAGATCCCCGTCACGTTCCACATCTTCAAGGGCGGTGAGCTCAACAAGAACATGGACACATTCGAGGGCATGGTTGATGCCTTTGACCAGTTTGGTCTGATCCGCAAGGAGCCCGTCCTTGTTGTCGGTGGCGGTCTCGCCTCCGATGTGTGCGGTTACGCTTGCGCCTCTTACCGCCGCAACACGAACTGGATTCGTGTCGGTACCACCCTCATCGCTCTCATTGACGCCGCCATTTCGATCAAGGTGAGCAGACGTGCGCCGCTGTTCGCTTACGGTCTGAGAATTCTGACAGTCCACTGTTCGCGCTCCTCTCGCGTAGGTCGGAATCAACCACGGCAAGCTCAAGAACCGCTTGGGCGCCTACCACGCACCTATGCACACTTTCCTCGACTTCGACTTCCTTCGCACCCTCCCAGAGGGCCAGATCCGTAACGGCTTCGCAGAGATTGTCAAGATCTCGCACGTCGCCGACAAGACTACGTGGGACCTCCTCGTCAAGTACGGCCCTGACCTCGTCAAGACCGGCTTCGGCCGCAAGGAGAAGGATGCTGCGTACTCCCAGGAGCTCAAGGAGGCGGCTGACGTGATTTGCCGCCGCGCAATCAAGGTCATGCTGGACCTTGAGTCGCCCAACCTCCACGAGATTGGTCTCGACCGTGTCATTGCTTCTGGACACGCCATTTCCCCGACCCTCGAGCTTGCGCCCTTCCCTCCTCTCCGCCACGGTCACGCCATCACCGTCGACATGGCCTTCTGCGTCACCCTTGCCCACTCGCGCGGCGATATCAGCGATGCCGAGCGCGACGAGTGGTTCGACACGATCATCGGTGTCGGCCTCACGGTCGACCACGAGCTCTTCGACTACGACATGCTCCAGCGCGGAATGGCCGCCATTCTCAAGACGCGTGACGGCCTGCAGCGTCTCGTCCTGCCCAAGCCCATCGGCAAGTGCTACTTTGCCAACGACGTCTCGGACGACGAGTTTGTCAAAGTCCTCAAGACGCACAAGGACTACGTGCTGCAGCGCTTCCCGGCCACCAAGGGCGGCAACGGCGTCGACGCCTACGCTGATGCGGGAGACCTCGGTGCTGACCCGGAAGTGCTCAAGCAGAAGCAGGAGGAGTCGTTGCGCGAGACTGGTATCGGGCGCGCAAAGAAGGCTCAGGCCAATGGGACCGCAAATGGATCCGCAAAGGCACCGCTCAAGTCGACGCCTAACGGCATGCCCGCCGTGGGCAACGCTGCGGTCAGCGCTTCGGCGTAGGCGTGGGTTGAATAGCAAATGAAGAACAAACTGTAGAATTATGAAGCATCAAAGAGACGTGCCTGCCTGTTTTGTGAAGGGAGGAGGAGGAATGAGCAGAGCGCGGTTCATATCACCACCAAATACGATCACGTCTAATCTCCATGCCGTGACGCGCGAGGCTTGATGTGATGACATTGACAGAGAGAGAGAGAGAGAGAGAAGCGAGAAGCGAGGAGCGAGAAGCGAGAATCTAATTTACAAGCACAACAGAAGCAATGACGGTCCACCACACGCGCGCGCGCGCACGTTCACAACCCATAGATGCTCTTAAGCTTAGCGTAATCGGGGCTCCCCAATCCACTCGCAATATCATATCCCCCAGCCGTAGAGTTGAAGCCATACTGCTGCGCAGTCGCCTCTGTGCCGGCTCCACACTTCCAGTAAGATCCGCCCACCTTCACGTCATTGAACGCTCCAGGGTTGGCGTAGAGCATCGGGTTCATCCACCCTACTGTGGCCTTGCCCGCATTCAAGAGCGCATCGTTGAGCACGGCGACCACGGCGCCGAAGACGGGCGCGCTCATACTGGTTCCGGCCTGGAGATAGGCGGCATTGTTCAGCACAATGGGGAAGTCGATACCATTGGTCACGACGTCGGGGTAGGCTCGACCTGCCGAGTTGAACTGGCCTGAGGTCGCCTTGTCGTACAACGCATTGCTGGCGCTCAGAGCCTTCTTGAGGGCGTCGGCTTGCCACGACGGGGTGGACCAGCGACGCGAGAAGCCTGAGCCGGAGGCCCACGACCATTTCGTCCCCGTGAGGCCAGAGGGGGTGTTGTAGTAGACGGGCTGCTCGTTGGCGTCGCCCCAGCCAGCTGTGGCGCCGACCGTGGTGATGTAAGGGCAGCCCACGGGGTAGGCGGGTCGAAGGGACGGGCAGTACCCTCCATTGTCTGGGTACGAAGGGTTGAAGGCGCGAGCGACAGAGTCCGGTCCCGAGTCGCCCGAAGCAAAGATGATCGTCGTGCCCAGAGCAGAGAGAACCTGCGCTGCATTGCACATCGCGTCCGCCGTTGCGCCCATGGAGTCCTCGTCGAGAATGCCGTACGAGACGGCTACGACCTGCGGGCGGATGCTTGCGTCCTGGTCGATGAATGTCTGGAAGGCGGTCAAGAAGATGTCGCCGTCGTCTGCTCCTACGGTGTTGCCGTTGGAGTCACCGATGTTGTAGTAGGACGTCTGCAGCGGGAAGGCCATGCCTGCGATGATCTGGGCATCGAGTGCCGCCTCCGATGTCGGATTCGACGCATTGTTCGAAGCGCCAAAGAGGTCATTCACAGTCATCTTGTACTTGGAGGCATTGGGCTGGTCAGGACGGAACTGCGTCAGAGCCTTGGTGAGGTCGTTCTGCGACATGTTCTCGCCGAGGTAGCCGACGACGGCGAGGTCATTGCGACGGCGCAGGGACTTCTTGGGCACGGGCAGGCCGTACTGGTCGATGAGGCAGCGCGGGAAGCTATAGACGTGGCCGCCAGACGAGTAGCAGTTGGAGGAGATGTTGGCAGAAGCGCGAGACACCAATCTGGTCTCTTCCTCCTCGTCGAGGCGACGGCGGCGAGCGCGTGGTGCAGGGTCTGGGAGAGACTTTGCTTGGACACTAGCTGCGGCCGCCGAGGACGAGTAGTCACCGAAGGCGAGGAGAGTGCCGACCGAGTAGACGTGTGCGGCAATCGAGGCTGGCAGCGTCACGTTGGTGGCTTTGGGCACAGCGTCTTTGCCGTCGTGCGAGTAGCTCGAGAGGGTGGTGCCGAGGAACTTCTGAGCGAGAGCGACCGTCGAATTGATGATGACACGATCCTTGAGGCCCGAGAAGGAGATGTTGGCCGCGGGAATGCCAGCGCCAGTCAAGGCCGAAACGACCGTCTGCTGGGCAGACGTCGTCGGCGTGACATACTGAGCGAGCTGGTCTTGCGTGAGCCACTTGGCATTAGGATCTTTGGAGATGGCCGTCATCTGCGTAGCGAGACCAGCTCGGTTGGGCGAGTTGAGGTAGAGGGAGAATTGCATCTGCTCCTGAGCGGGCGCCGTGCCGACGTTCTTCCACGATGAAGGGACAGAGGCGGCCTTGAGCACTCTTGGCGCCGCAGCCGCAGCCGCTTGCGAGGCCGTGACTGCCGCGAAGAGGAGCACGAGGTGCGCGAGCAGGATCTTCCATTGTGAGAGGGACATCGCGCGATCGATGGATGAAGAGTTGGGTGTAGAAGGGAGGGGGTCTTGTAGGAGCGGCTGCTGACTTCTACTCTTCACGATGGCGACGACGACGACGACGTGCCCAGCAACCTGCCTTTTGAGGCAGGGTCGATCGGCCGTCCATCCATCGTATAGTATCATCGCCGGCGGCTCATCACCGGCTCTCGACCTTCTCGCCCCGCTCTCGCCCCCGAATATTTTCCTCGGTGTATGCCTGACATGCTTGCTTGCTTGCGTGAGCGCGCAAGGGACGAAGGCAACGATCGTGATCGAAGCCAAACTCTATCTTTGGGCTAGATCACGGTCGAGGTCTTCCATTCCAACGTGTCATTTGAGACCCCAGGTTCCAATTTTGATGCTCGAGGACGTGGGTGGCTTGGCGTTCAAGTTGAATGCCCACCCGCCGCCGCTGCAAGCACGGCAGCCTGTACCACTCCGCCACCCATCTCGAGATGGATGCGGTGCCCGACAGCCATGCTAGAAGTTAGGCTTTCGCCGCCATGGTGGTGGTCGTCGCAGCGGCGGCTTCGGCGGGTGCGTTGGGATGGAAAGCGTCACACAAGGTTCGTCTCTCTTGGGCCCCGCCTTTGCTTTGCTGGGCCTGTCTGACTCTAATTTGAGTGAGTGACTTGAATTCTATTCGCTCCGATCACCGGCAGACGGACGAGCTTCTTTTCCGTCCAATGGGCACTCGTCGAGTCTGGCGGGCGGGCGGCGGGCAGGCCGCACACACCAAATTCAAGTGGCGTCGCGACGTTCTTGACTCTCCGCCACCATGATCTGTCGAATCCGGACGCTTAATCGCACGACACCCGGCCACGGCCACGGCCACGGAAGCCGACTCCAGTCGTCACCCGCTTCGAGGTGACGTCGACGGCTGGCGACTGAGACCGTCGGTGGGTGTGGGAGCCTTATTGAGATCAACCGCATCGGTAGTCGTGGTGGAAATCAAGCTCTCAATGCGCTCAACGCGCAGGCATATGCACCTGTCTCTCAGCTGTCAGGCACTGACAGACGGCGATCAAGCGGTGGAGCATCCTTGAACCTTGAACTTCTTGGGACACACACGAAGCAATCCTCATGATCGGTCGCTCACCGGCAGCGGGGTCTGGAAAGAGCAAATGAGATGGAGGGCGATACCTGCCCTCGAAGGAAGGCAGCTTGATCAGTCAGTTGGGCTGCTGCGATTCGATTACGGCACAGTCGGGGCCCGAAGGGCTTCCGTAATTGGTCTGTGGCCTTGCGAGGATGAAGATGGCATATCCCTTTTATCCCGAAGTCGGCGACGTAGGATGGCAACCTGTTCCCCCCAATCACCATCCATCTCGACGTCTTTGCACGTCGCCCTCGCCCGTCCTCTTTGACGATGAGGTCCACGCTCTTCCTCTTCATCCTCGCCGTCCTAGTGGCTGCGGTCGCTCAGGCAGCGCCGCTAGCCACGACGACCGAGAAGCTCGTGTCTTCCTCCAGCTCTACTTCTACGTCATCATCGAGCTCGACGCCATCGGCCCTGGTCCTCAAGACCAAGAAGTCCCTCTTCCGCGGGGAGCAAGCGTCCTTCCAGGAGTTCAAAGCCGTCAAGCTGGCCGCGGTCTCGCCTCTGACAAGCTTCTGCAACCGCTTTCGCTCGGGGTGCTCGAGTGTCTGCAGCAGCAAGGGCTTGGCAGTCGCGGCCAATACCTGCTCATCGGCCGGAACCCTCTCTGGCGGTCGATCCAAGTTCAACTTCAAGTGCGTCTGCTCGCGCACGGACTACACTCCTGCGGCGCTCGTAGCTGCCGCTCAGCCGGCGACCACTAGCACTGTGGTAAAGTCGGTCTACTCTACATCCACAGCGACCGACACTGTCCTCTCGACGGCGACGTCCACCAGCGTGGTCCTGTCTACGAGCATCTCAATAGCGGAGAGCACCTCAACGCAGCTTATCGAAGTGACCACGACTCAGCCCGATGCCACGGTAACGGTCACTTCTCGAGTCACGCCGTCAGCTGTCGTAGCTTCAGTTACGAGCCTTGTCACCCCTCCTGTGGCAACCTCGACGCGCTACTCCACCACGACCTTAGCACCATCGACCCGAACGAGCGTAGTCACCGTGACCAGGCCAGTCCCAACCACGACTTTGAACACAGTCTCCGTCGCCACGGTCACGGTCACCTCCACCGCGGTGGCTAATGCACAGAATGTCAAGCTTGCCCTCGCCGCCTCTACCACGCCGATCCTCAACAACGCAGCCGTCATCAAGACGACCGTCCCCGCGACTGTAGCTGGCTTCTGCGGCCTCTACTCGACGTCGTGCTCGACCAGCTGCTCAACGCGTTACGGCGTTGCATCTCAAAGCTGCTCTGCCCCGAGCACCAACGTGTACGTGCTCAAATGCACCTGCTCCGACGGTGCGGCGCCTATCCTACACTCGCTCGATGCCATTCAGATGCCAGCCGCTACTGACACCAGCACAACGACGCTGGTTCGCCGAGCTACGAAGCGAGTGACGAGCACGACGACCGTTGTAGTGAGGGCGACACAGGTGGTCAAGCAGGCGCAGCAGAAGCTCGCCACTGTTCAGTCGACGAGCACCGTGACTGTCGCGGGCCAGACCGTCACCCAGAGCGCGCTCTTGACGCTGCCGGCCTCGACGGTCACCCGTGTCACGACATCGACGCTGCCCGTGCAGACCTCGTACGTTACTTCGCTCGTCACCGCGACTCCCTCCGCCGTCACCGTCACGTCGACAACGAGCGTTGGACCGTCCTCGACGGTGACCAAGTACGTCACCTCGACCTCGACGACGACAAAGACGGTGCTCGTGACGCCAACGGTTTCTTCGTCTTCGTCCTCGACCTCTAGCCCCACGCCCACGAGCTCAGTGGTGAACGTCAGCCCCCTTGCAGCCAGCGTGACCCTCTCTGTCGCGCCCGCAGCCGCTGCCGCCACCTCCGCCACCCGCGCGAACCCCACCGGGTCGATCATGGTCACCGACGTCTCTTCATCCAAGACGCTGGGCTACGTCTCGACTACGCAGGACGAGAGCGCCTACGCCTACCTCCTCACGGCTGACTCAGACTCGGCCATGCAAGTCTCGACGCTCGCAGGTGCCTCCCTCTCTGGCTCCCTCATCAGCTTGAACATTATCAACGGCGACCTCTCGGCGCCATTCACCAACTTCGGCCTGGAGGTCCAGTCAATGAACGACGCCGGTGTCCAGCCAGTCAACTACGAGTTCCTCCTCGTCACGGACACGGCTTCGAGCACGACGAACCCGTACCCGCTCACCGAGCACTCGGACTCGGCCGCCTTCCTCGCCAACGGCGTGGCGTGGTCCCTCAACAGCAAGAGTGGAGCACTGAGCGCTGTCTGGACGAATCCGAAGGGGTCGAGCCCGACGACGTCCGGCATGTCGATGTTCGTCATCTGCACGGATGCGACAGTGGGTTCGTGCTTCTTGACAGCAGCGGCCAGCAATGCGACGTGGGCCAACTTCAACACCGAGGGGGTCACCATCAAGCAGGTGGCTCTCACCTTCGTTGCATCGTCGTGAGCGGCAGGCGAGCGCAGCGAACGCGGCGAAGCGATAGATCTTGATGGACTTTAGTGTTGTTATTTTTTTCGCGACTCGATCTATGCTTGTATGTACGATATCTTTTCCTCCCCTTGTTCATTCTCTCTCTGAAATATACGTCAGCGTCAGCCGTACCAAACGTAGCAGCGAGCATGGTGAGCGTTGTGAGTGGGCGGAAAAAAAAGCCCGTCGCCCCTCACTCACGCGGAAGACGATGCAAAGCAGGGCGTCAAACGAACGAGCGGAGCTGGTTTTTGGTCGTCTTTGAAGCGACTTGCTCCTCCTCTCCCCTCCATCCCCGCTCGATGCGAAGTCAACTCGCGAACTTGACTCTGGTCCGTGAGAGCCCTCGATGGGCTGAGGGATGAGGAGAGGGCAAAGGTACCGCCTGCATCGAGACGTGCTTGTGTGATGCCGAGGGGAAATATGGAGCGGGGGGGAGAGAGAGAGAACGGGCAGTAATTGTCTAGCGATCGATGTCGCACGTCGCCGGCGGACCGCGATCGTCGAGGAAAGAGGCGGCCTTCAGGAGGTCGATGAACGATGCACTTGACTCCGTTTCCATCCTCTCTTCATCTTCACTTCCCTCACGTCTCTTCGCCCTTACTCTCACACGCACGCACGCACGCACGCTACCGTCATGCCCTCCCTCGTCCACAAGGTCATCGACGACTATGCTGCGCGCCGCCTACGCAGCCGCGAGATGGCGGCGTTGAGGCAGTGGAAGCTCGACCAGGTTCGCCATCAGATGGGGCAGAGCCGCCACAAGGGGACTGCTGATCCCGACCTTGTCGCCGCGGTAGAGAGCTGGAGGATCACCGTCACGGAGCAGAAGCAAGGCAGCCAGTCACCCATCGTCTTGTCTACTCCGCCGTGGCAGGCGTCACCCACGACAGCACCTCGCAGCGATAATGTCGAGCGCTTTCTCCCCATTCAGAGCCATCGTGGCCGTGGGGAGCAGCTTTTCCTTGACACGAGGCTTTTCGACGTGCCCGTGCAGAAGGAGGGACGGGAAGATGGTCAGAGTGGTGAGGTCGCGCAGCAGCAGCAGCAGCAGCAGCAGAGGAAGGCGAACGAGATGGGGCGACCAACATTGCCTGGCCGCGAAAGCTCGCTCAAGGAGGAGGACTGGCTGACTCGACGAATGATCGAGGAGCTCAGCGCACCAAGAAGAGGGTCAGACTGCTCGGATGCTACATTGGTGTGGTGAGTGTGCGAGACACGCGCGATGCCAAAGCTCGCAGATACTGACCGGGGCTGCTTGGCCATGTTTGCGTAGATTACCTCAACAACGTCCCGATTCCTCGTACCATGGGCCCGTGTGCGAGCCACTCGGGCTCTCTTGTCACCAACTTCCTTCCTTCCTTCCTTCCTTCTCATCTGTAAACATAGTTCATCAATCAGTTTAGACTTGCTTCTTCTCTCTACGCCTCGAGATAAGGGCAGGCGGGGCCGCGAGCGGCGAGGGGCGGCGTGTGGGAAAAAAGTACCTGGCTCGAGCGGGGCTCGCTGCATGAGAGCGTGCGAGTCGAGTGAGCCTGTGTTGGTTGTCTAGGCCTCGTCGTCGATTGATAAGGAGGTGGCAGCATCCCACGCCGCTCCTCCCTTCATCTCCTCCTTTGCTTCCCATCTAGACCATCCAGTCCTTCATACCACCAGCATGTCCATCACCCTCTCCCCCCTCCCCGCACAGAATCTCCCAGGCGCTCCAGCCCGCGACCTCGACCCAGACTTTGGTCGCATCGCCTCGGGCGTGGACCTCTCGCAGCTCACGCCCGAGACCTTTGCAGCGGTCCGCGAGGCTCTATACAAGCATTCTGTTCTCGTATTCCCCAAGACGAAGCTGAGCCCTGAGAAGCAATACGAGTTGACGCAGCTATTTGACCCGAGCTCGACGAGCTATGGGCATGGCAACAAGGGAAGACAAGAGAAGAGTGCGTGGCCGGTTAGAGGCAAGGGAATATCTTCAGGCTACTGACCGAGACAGGTGCTCAATTGCTCTCACGCAGGCATCTTGCATCCTGATCTCAAGACAATCCCACGGCAGCCGCAAGTGCAAGTCATCGGCAACGGCTTTGTCAAGGAGCACGAGGGCTTGAAGGACATCCAGCTCAAGCACCCGCATCACGCCACTTTCCACAAGACCAAGATCAGCGACGAGGATGACCATGACTATACGAGGTGCGCGCAGCGAAAGGCCAGCAAGACGATGGGCAATGTGACTGATCCCACAACTCTCCTCGCGCGCCCGCAGGTTCTATCGCTGGCACATTGACTCGGCCCTGTACGACCTCTCGACGCCTCGCGTCACCTCCCTCTACGCCATCAACGTTCCCAAGGGACGCACGCAGACGCTGCGATACGACGATGGATCAGGAGACGAGCTGCAAGTGCCGCTGGGCACAACGGCTTTCGTCTCTGGTATCGCCCTCTTCGAGAACCTCCCGCCAGCTCAGAAGTCTCTCGCCGTCCGCAGCAAAGTGCGATACGCCCCGCATCCCTACGTGAGAGCGACGAGACCACCGCGGGGCCAGGAGATTAGCTACAGCTACTGACGGTCCCTCACGGCTCACTTCCCCGCAGGTATGGATGAGCAAAGCGAAATCCAACTCTCTGGGTCTCGGCCTCGTCAGCGAGGATGCCGAGCTTCCCCTGGACCAGCTCCCCGCCTGGTCAGAAGAAAAGGTCAAGGTCCTCCCTATGCTCTGGAAGAACGATGTAACAGGGAAACTCCACCTGCAAGTGCACCCTTCCGCCATACAAGAGCTGCTCATCTCTCCCATCCCATCCGGCTCACCGAGACCGGAGGACGCCCTCTATCCTGATGGGGCGCACGTTACAGATTTGAAGCAAGTGCGAGAGATCGTGTACGGACTGCAACGCCCCGGCTTTGCCCCACCCAAGGTGTATGCGCACGACTGGGCAGAGGGGGATATGTGTCTCTTCCACAACCAGGGGGTCATACATAGCGTTGTGGGGGCTTTTGCGCCTGATGAGGTCAGGTGAGTAAGCGTGACCTCGTGGTCCGAAAAGTAGCGAGCGAAGGAAAGAGAGAGAGCTGACAATCAAGCTGCCTGTCCTGCTTTCTTCTTCATCATCATCGCACCCCGCCCAGAATCTTCCGACAGTGCAACCTGGCTGCGAGTAGCGATCCGGTCGGGCCGAGCGAGGAGGATGTGAAACGTTGGGCATGAGACGTGGTTGTGTGCGCGGCTGTGAATACCATACGATGGCCGAGCGCTTCTGCTTCTTCGCAAGATTGAATAGGCTTTCCCCGCACCCATTACCCGCTCGCTCGCACGCGACATTCACGGCAAACGCCCTCGCTCCGGGCCGCGGCGGCGTCCCACCTCGCCGAGAGGAAAATCTCTTATCTTTCGGGCACACGGCCAGTCTTCCCCACACGACGTACGAGGATGTACGGGCGACATGAGGTGGCCTGGGCGGGCGGCTGCAGGACTGAAGTGAGCCTGCAGCCCCTTCGCCGAGCGTGAGCGTGTGAGGTGAGCTCACTTTTTTCCTCAGTCGCGAAGGACAGACACATCGATGGTGTGATGAGAGTGGGGAGAGGCTAAGCGGGGTCGGTCGTGCGAGTAGCGTAGCTGCTTTGACTTCTTTTGTAACTTCCCTTTCGCGCACACTCTACCTCACGTCCTACACATATTCCATCCTCGTTATTGCAGCCATGTTCCGACCAAGATTGACCACTTTCGCCTCCGCGGCTGCCGCTGCCAGCAGCTCCCCCTCGTCCCTCATGCTGCGTCGCACCCTCCTCACCACTGCTTCCCTTCGTGGTCCTTGGTCCGACCCTCTCCCGTCCTCCTCCTCCTCCTCAACCCCACTCAAGCACTACATAATCCTCGCCGAAGACGTAACAGAGAATGGCGAGGGATTGCGTCGCCGTTTGTCCGTGCGCTCCCAGCACCTGGCGGATGCGCGCGAGGGGAAGGAGAGCGGGCGTATCGAGCTCGGCGGTGGGCTTTTGGGCGTGGACCACGCCGAGGTGGGCAAGGATGGACCGGCGCAACATCTCAAGGGGAGCTTGTTTGTCGTGCTAGGAGAGGTGAGCGAACGAGCCAGCGAGCGAGCGTCGATGTTGTCCAAGTAGCCGTAGCTGATCGTACGCTCCTCGCGCCAGTCAATCGCCGACGTCCGCTCGCGCTTGGAGCAGGACGTCTACTTCTCCTCTGGCGCCTTCGACCCTTCCAAGATCCGCATCTTCCCTTTCCTCAAGGCTAGCCTGGGATCCAGCCCAGCGGGCGCCGACGCCGTGAGCACCTCGACCTCTGCCGCGGGAGGTGCTGCTGCTGCTGCTGCTGCTGCGACCTCTGCCTCTGAGGCTGGAGAGGAAACAACAACCACGACGACAACGACGCTTCGTCGCCCGCCTCCCTCGTTGGGGGAGCTGAGAGAGGAGGAGATGAGCAGGTGGAGGGAGAAGGCAGCTAAGAGCTTGCAGTGGTTGCGGGAGGGGAGGAGCAACCAGAGTTTGGCGTGAGGTGGGCGAGGCATGAGCTCAGCCTGCTTAGGGCCTCATTTGCTCTACATTCTTTTTCTGCTCTTCTACGATACGGATGAAGGGCAAGATGGCAGCTTCCAAAATTGGGCAGGGCAGGGCAGGGCCTGCGCAAGAGCGTCGCCTGACGGGCGTCTCGAGTCCTCGAGCCCGTCAAGAAGCTGCGCAAGGCGCCGCCATGGTGCCCATCAAAAGGATGCACTCCCGCAACCACATTCTACGGCTACTATTACAAGCTGCAAATCTTGTCACTTCGATAGCCTGTGCTCGCGATGAATGATGATCAGTCGCTGCTTTTCATCTCTGCCCCGCCTGAACCGTAGCTCCCTTGACGCACGACCGATGGGCGAGAGTGGGGAGGGCGGGGGGACGCGGGGCGGACCGTGTGAGCGCGAGTGAGCGTGAGGCTGAGGGCCGATGCAGGTGAGGCTGGCTGAAGCTTGCTGCTGCTGCCCTGGATTCGAGACGGGACGACTGCCGCCTTTGTCTGCGTTCCAATCTCGCACGCCGACTTCCTCGTCGCCCATCACATCACCATCACCATCACCGACGCTCATCTCGCTGTCATTGCTGCTCATCCGTCCAGCTACATCAACTGTGCTGTGACAGAGAGCAGTGCAGGCGTCGCAGCCTCGCAGCCTCGCAGCCTCGCAGCCGTGCTTGCTGCATACAGCCATCGTCCCTCGCTCCCCGCACCTCCTCTGATTCGCTACCGCAATGGCCAAGATTCCCAGACATCATCGTCACCTCTGGCACAGGGCGGCATCGACGCCGACATCTTCGAGTAGGAGCGTGGCCGTATCGCGCAGGGCAATCGTATCGACGTACGCCTCTCAGCCGCACACATCGAGACATGCGACGCAGCAGCAGCAGCAGCGCGATGAGGCAGGACCGGCAGGGGCTGATGAATGGGAGCTCACATCTACCGCTGCTCCAGCCTCGAACGATGTAGACCACCTCGTCGCATCCACATCAGCCGTCACACTCGACGACAGGCCTCGAGCATCGCGGCCCGCTCCAGCATCAAGGACTGCTCTGTACAGCATACCAGCGCCAAAGGCCCGCTTCCTGTGGTCAAGCCCCGCCCTCCCCATCACCTCATCCTCCTGCTCCTCGTCGCCCTCCCACGCGGCGCCCTTCTCTAGCTCAGCCCCTGCCCGCATCACGCTGCAATGGCTCGACCCCAACCCACCGGAGATAGTTCGTACCTGGTCCCAATCTCGACGATCCACTCGGCCTCCTTCCCCGCCAGATCGTACCCTCCCGCCCGCCGATTTCGATTTCGCTCATCACGACCAGTACTCTAGTAATAGCTTCTACCTGAGCGAGGCAGACGGCCTGAGTGCCGCAACTTTCGCGGCCAGCTCGAGCTATCATGGTGCGAATGGCGGGAGTGGGGCGAACGGTGGGGGATCCTCTTCTTCGTCGTCGTCCTCTTCATCGGATGGAGGTGGTCAAGCTCCGGGCGATCTGCCGCCTTCCTTCACGTCCACCACGACAAACGGTCAGCCAGGCCGTACCCATACGCCCACATCCCCGCACGACCGGAACCAAGCGCACAGCAAAGCTCCACAAGCTCCCGCCGTCGCGCCCGTCCCACTCCTGGCCTCCTCCTCCCTCTCAAACCCCTCCCACACCAGCATCGAGCTCTCAACAAGCCCCGCCCAGCCCTCCTCGCCCCGCTCCTTCTCCATCCAGCACGACCATTCCCCCCTCCCCCCACTCTACGAGTTCAGGCATGGCGCCTATGGGATTCCGAAGCGACACCCTCTAGCCGCGCAGCAGCAGGCCCCGAAGAAAAGGGGGAATGCCAACAGCTCGACCGGCAGAGGCGTATTGGCTGCCGCGGCTGACTTTCTCGCTGGGCCCGTCCCACCACCGCCGCCGCCTCGCCCTTCATCCTCCTCTGCAGCTCAGCCCCCAAAGAAGACTTCCCCACCCTCAACACAGCCCGCGCGACTTGATCCCGACACACTCCGCTCAGTCCAAGTAGGCGAGGATTCCTACTTCCTCCGCTCCGACTCCTTCGGTATCGCCGACGGAGTGGGCGGTTGGGCGACGCGACCTGGTGCGAATCCGGCCTTGTTCTCGCGCTTGTTGATGCACTTTTGCTCCGTGGAGCTGAGCAGATACGATGAGATCATGGCGCGCAACAAGCAGGGTGATGGCGTCGCGAGGGGAGAAGAAGAGGCGGCGCTGAGGGCGTTTTGGGAGGTGGACCCGGTAGAGGTGATGCATCGCGCTTGGGAGCGTTGTGTGCGAATATCGCGACGAGAGGTGCGTGTGTTCGCGCGTCGTCGCCATCCACTTCCCTCTCAACAGCAGCTGATCTGACCCTCATCCCGTCCACCCTCGCTCGTACAGGGGATCCTCGGCTCCTCGACGGCCCTCCTCGCCATGCTACGTGGCGATCAGCTGCGCATCGCCAATCTGGGGGACTGCGTGCTCCTCATCGTGCGGCGCGGCCACTTACTCTTCCGTAGTCAGGAGCAGCAGCATTCCTTCAACTTCCCGGTACAGCTGGGAATGATGCATCAGCGTGGTGGCACCGAGCAGGATGCGGTAGACCCCGTCGCCTCCCATGCGAAATCGTCGACCAGTCCTCCTCCTCCGCCCTCAGCAGCCGCAGCCGACGAAGATCTCGACTCTGTGGAGCCGGAGTCCCTCCTCCTCGAGCAGCGCCGCAAGCACGACGAAGCTGCCGCCCACGCCTCAGCTGCTGCGCGTCGCTTCGAAGAGGAAGAGGCGCAGCGCGAGCGAGAAGAGCGTCGACGTCGCGCCGAATTCGAGGGGAAGGACATGAAGCTCTTCGACGCCGAGCTAGAAGCGGGACAAGCGTTCGACTTTGATCCTCAAGCTGGCGCGGCGCGCACGGCGAGCAGCCACGCTACCACCGCCGCAGCCACGCAGCAGCAGCAGCAGCAGCAGGGTGGGCTCGAGGATAGTGTACACAGCACCGGCGAGGGGGAGGCGCGCAGCACTGTGTATGTAGGTTTCGACGACTCGCACCCCTGGGACGAGCCGCGTCGTGATTGTGGGAGGTGGACCATCCAGGTTCAGCGAGGGGACGTCATCATTCTGGCATCGGATGGGCTGGTGGACAATCTCTTCGACGACGATATACTAGAGGAGGTGCAGCGTTTCGCTCCTCCTGCTGACGATGTGGAGCATGAACAGCACGAGGACTATACGAGCGATGCGGCGGAGGCGGAGGCTGAGGAGGAGGAATGGCCTCCGCTCAACTTCTCCCCGCAACTCCTCAGCGAGGCCCTTTGCTCGCGGGCCAAGTCCGTCTCGCAGGACTCCAAGGCCATTATTTCTCCCTTTCAGCAACGGGCGACGGAGGAGGGTCTGCCCTATGTGGGTGGCAAGCACGATGATATTAGCGTGCTGGTGGCCGTCGTTGTTGGTGAGGACGGTGGAGACGGGAGGCGGTTGAGGTTGAGGCGATGAGGAGGTGGGGGATGTGAATACTGGAAGACTCGGTGCGATTCGTTCATTCAATCATGTACAACTAGAAAGAGACTCGTGGTTGTGGTGCATTTGAACAAGGCTCAATTATGACTTTGGCGAGCTTGCTGATCGGCATTTGATGTAGGGACTCGCCCATCTCGATGAGTAGACTCAGCCGCAGGTCCGCCTCATCAGACAGCGGGCAAACCAATTGCCGGCAGGCTGAGCCGTCGGCACGGCAGGGGCGCCGCTTCGATTGAGACGAAGGAAGCTCAAACTTGTCCGTCGAGATGAGACGTTAGACTAAGTCAGGCTTCACTCTGCTCCTCGTCACGTCACTTGCGCCATCATCATGTCTGAGCTGCGCCCGACATACTCGCGCCAGGATACGGCAGACGTCAAAGTCGCTCCTGAAGATACCACGAGCAGCGCAGACCAGAAGCTGGATCCGTCTTCCCTCGCAGACGAGGAAGCTGCTCATCCTGCCCCTCTTGACTCCGGTTCCAGCTCCTGCTCACCGTCCTCCGCCTCGCTTCGCAACGCCCTCCTCGTCTCCCCCGGTGGGCGGGATCATGACGATGCGGAGGAGGACTCCAAGTGGACCACGACCCGGCCAGAGCTGTGGAGCTTCTATGCCTACTACGTGGGCAACTCGGGACTCTCACTCTACAACTTTGCGCCTATTGCCCTGCAGAACTTGCTCACCTTGGCCGCCACGTCCCCCACGCCAGACGATACACCGCGTCTCCGTTTCGCCGGCTCAGACCGCACAGTGAACAGCATCGTCCTTCTGCTGAACGGCATAAGCTTTGCTGTGCAGGCCTTCCTATTCCTCACAGTAGGCAGCGCAGCTGACTTTGGTCGAGGGCGGCCGTACATCCTCATCGTCTCGACGACGATCAGTGTGGCGGTCGGTTTTGCATGGCTGGGCGTCACCCACCCCTCTCAATGGATGACCGCTGCGGGTCTGTACGTGGTGGGCTTGGTCGGGTACCAGATTTCCCTCACCTTTTGGACATCGGCCTTTGTTGGGCTCGCGAGGAACTTACCCTCGGTGAGGGCTTCAGCCTCCAAGCTGGTCAGAGGCGAGACGAGTGCAGAGGCTCACGTAAGCTTGGACGTCATGGAGCGCAACCGTATCTCCAATGTGGCATTCTTCGTCTGCTCCGTCGGGGAGCTCTTCGTGCTCGCGGTGATACAGGGCATGCTGGTGGGCGTGGGGGCGAATCGCGATACAGAGACGAACACTCGCGCTCTCACGTACGTCATCGCCTTTGCCAGCGGGGTGTGGGCGCTAGTGGCGCTACCCTGGTTCTTCTTGGAGAAGCACAGGCCGGGCCTCAAGATGCCGGAGGGGATGAATATCCTGACCGCTGGAGTCATCAATGCGTGGCAAGCGCTGCGTAATCTCTGGACGCTGAAGCAGAGTTTGGTGAGTTGGAGGAGCAGGCGCACATCCCCCTCAATCATTCACGAGCTGACCACCCCCCTCTCTACCATCCCGCGCAGCTGTACCTCGTCTTCTTCTTCCTTATGAGCGATGCCCTCAACACCACAATCACACAGATCAGCATTGTCCAAGCCACTCTCATCTCGTACAGCTCCACCACGTCCAATCTCCTCCTCATAGTAGGCATAGCCGCCCAAGCAGTCGGCATCGGCTCCTTCTGGCTAGTACAGCGCCGCTTCCAATGGCACACCTTCACCCTCCTCCGCATCGTCTGCGTTTTCATCGTCCTCCTAACCGCCTGGGGCATGGTAGGCAACTGGACCTCCCGCTTCGGCTTCAGGAACAAGTACGAAACTTGGCTCTACCAGGCCCTCTACGGGATCCTCGTCTGCCCCTGGTTCTCAGTAAGCCAAACGGCCATCAGTGAAGTGGCGCCCAAGGGGCTGGAATTCCAATTCTTCTGCCTCCTCAACCTCTCGGGGAAGAGCGCGAGCTTTATTGGGCCGTTCGTTACCAGCGCCATCTCCAATCGCCAAGGGGCGACAGAGTCCACGCCGTTCTACTTCTTGTTCGCGCTTGCCCTGTTCAGTTGCGGGTTCCTCGTGCCCCTGGATGGGCGCAAGGCAAGGTTGGAGCAGAAGACCTTCTTGGATCGCAGGGCGCGCATGTAGCGTGTGGACGGACGTAATGGATTTTGCATTTTAGTCTCGAGCCCACCGTAGCACGCGCTGCGGCGGCATGCCCGCGCTTCCCTCGCCCCTTGTGTAGCGCATCTCTACCTCCTGCCATACCTCGCTGACCTTCACCTCCTCGAAGCCCAAGCGGGCAAAGAGCGCTCGCGAGGGGCTGTTGGAGAGGCCGACCTTGACAAAGAGGTTGAAAGGGGAGAGGAGCGGGCGCTTCGAGGTTGGCTGCTCTTGCGTGACGTAGTGCATCAGAAGTTGGAGGGCCTGTGAAGCCAGACCGTGGCGGCGCAGAGAGGGTTCGGCGATCATGACCTCCATTTCGCCCCGTAGCTGCTTCTGTGTCCTTGCTCCCTCATCTTCTTCCTCCTCCTCCGCATCCTCCGAGAGGAAGACGTTAACATCTCCCGCCATCCTACAGCGGGCCAGCAGCCTCTCCACGCTCTCCGCGCTCTCCGCGTCCTCCTTATGGAGCACAATGAAAGTCAATTTGTCCTCATCCAGGTGCCACTTGGCCTGCATCTCGTACTCTTGTTCTAGCGTGAGGGGCTCAGAGGCCGTCTGCTCCTGTAGGATGGGGGATTGCATCCATTCGTGGTACTGGGGAACATGCTCCTTCCTGATCAAGCGCAGAGGAGACAGGCACTACGATGAGTCCCGAGGTCATCCCTTCGACCCAGCTCCACGCCGACTCACCTGTAAGGCACCAGCACGACCGAAGAACCTACAAGGACCGTCTCCTCGTTGAGGCGCATCGTGGTCGCGTTGCAAGCCACACCTCGCCCGCCCGACGATCAAAGCGAACCGTAGGAAACGTGATCCTCAGCGAACGGCGGCCCGGCGGTTGCTGAGTTTCTTCTTTCTGATCGAAGGCGGCCGGCAATCGCGAGCAAAGGCGCTTGCTTGATTGACGAGGGCAGAACGTGCAGGCTTCAGGGCAAGAGAGAGAGAGAGAGCGAGGGAGGGGCGCAGTGGAGGCTGGCCTGGCCTGCCTGCCTGCCAGTTTGTTGCGCTCTGCTGCAAGAAGAAAGTGTCCTGGGTGTCGTCTGTCCGTCCGTGCTCGATTAGCTCTCCTGAACTGAACGTGATCAACCAAGCAAAGAGCACTCGGCAGCACTTGCCTCTGGGGCCGGCAAGAAGTCGGCACTACAGTACACTAGAGTAGTGGCGGCTGATTGGATTGACGAGCGTCCAGCTTTGTGCGTCGTTCAGGGCAAGCGATGCGATGATGCGAGGGCGAGGGCGAGGGATGAGGGCGTTGAAATTGACTCAGGAAGCTTCCGAGCTAAGACAGAGAGTATAAGAGGGCTCCTGTCTAGCTCGTCGATGCTTGCCCACTACCGCAATACGCTCGCTCGCTCGCTCACGCAAGATGCGGTTCCTCTCCACGCTCCCCGTAGCACTCACCTGCCTCGCGGCCAGCGCCTTGGCCAACCCCATCTCCTTCGACTTTGCCCTCGAGGAGCGTCAAGAACCGGCTGTCAACGCGAGCGCCTCCGCTACCTCGTCAAGCAGCGCGACGGCCTCCTCGTCGGGCTCGTCGGCCTCAGCGAGCTCCAACAGCTCTTCTGCGAGCGCGGCATTCCCCACCGATATTGGCTACCTGGGCAAGACCCGCCAGGGCGCCGTCCCCTTCCTCGCGAATACGGACAAGCTCGCCGGGTCTCGCGGTAACAGTCCCTACGAGAATCGCTTCAACGCGACGGATGCCAATAAGGAGCAATTCGACATCTTCAAGTCGATGGGCAACATCTCGCCGTACCACTCGTCGCGCCTCTTTCCCGAGACGACGGCGAAGAAGGTACTCCCCGACACGTGCGAGGTGACCAACGCCATGATCTTCCACAGACACGGCGCTCGATACCCTACATCTTACAGTACCGAGGGAGCGCCCAACTTTGGTGCTGTGCTTGCCAACGTGACCAAGGCGGGCAATCTGACTGCGAGCGGTCCGTTGGCCTTCCTCAAGAACTGGAGCTACGAATTGGGCGCTGAGCTGCTCGTACCCATCGGCTCCCAGCAGCTGTGAGCTTGGCTCGGCGTCACGACCCATCCTCGTAGCGCACATGCTGACCTGTTCCTCCACGCCCCGCTCCCAGCTTCGACTCGGGCGTCTACCACTACATGCAATACGGCAAGCTCCTCAACGTTTCCCTTGGCCACAAGCCCGTGGTTCGCACCCCCTCACAGTCCCGCATGATCGACTCTGCCCGCTACTGGACTCTGGGCTTCTTTGGGTGGGATGCCCCCGACAAGATCAACCTCGAGGTCATCATCGAGGGGGATGGCTTCAACAACACGCTCGCTCCTTACGACACGTGCAATAATAGCAACACCATCTACATCGGGGACGACTATCTGCGCAAGGTCTGGGACCCAATCTACCTCGCCGACGCAGGCAAGCGATTGCAGCAGTACACGAACCTCAACCTGACGACGACGCTGCTGTACGGCATGCAGGCCCTCTGCCCCTACGAGAGCGCGGCGCTGGGCTACAGCCAATTCTGTGACCTCTTCACCGAGGAGGAGTGGAAGGGCTTCGAGTACGACTTGGACTTGCAGTTCTCGGGCGACTACGGACCGCTCTCACCGAGCGGGCGCGCTCAGGGGATTGGGTACGCTCAGGAGCTGCTCGACTTCCTGAGCAATTCGACGTTCGAGGGGCCCGTGACGACGCAGAATACCACCTTCGACGAGAACCCGGCCTACTACCCTGTGGCTCAGCCGTGAGTACAGGCGCGCGTCGTGTTGACGTGGACGTGGACGCGGACGCGGAGGCGGACGCTGACCTCTCCTTGTTGCTTTCCCCCCTGCCAGCCTCCAAATGTCCTTCACTCACGACGACGTAATCGTCTCAGTCCTGACAGCCCTCAACTACACGCAATTCTTCGACGACCTCGACCCTCGCAAGCCCGACCCATCCCGCAACTTCGTCCTCTCGGAGATCACCCCCTTTGCCGGTCGACTGGTCCACGAGGTCATTCGCTGCTCGCACGACAATGCCACGTACGTGCGCACGCTCATCAACGAGGCCATCGTGCCCATGGATGAGGGGCAGGGGTGCAGCGAGAAGCGCGAGGATGGGCTTTGCAGGCTTGATGAGTTCCTCAAGTTCCAGGAGGAGAACGCCGTCAAGGCGGCCAACTTTGATTACGCTTGTGAGTGTGGGCGCCGCGCCTAGGAGCCAGCATTGGCGGGGGACGATTGCTGACCACGATGCTTGCTTGATCCTACGCTCAGGCTTCGGCGACTACAATGTCACAGGGGCTGGCCAGATCAAGAACGGTACGATTGGCGTTTGAGAGTCGCGGGAGGGAAAGCAAGAGATGGAAGGGAGGAGGAGACGTCATAGATTTGACGCTGCGACGGCTGAGCGGGCCAAGAGATGCAATTGCATGCCTATCTAGATGTGCACGCAAAGAGGATTGGAGTGACGTTGGCATGATTGGCGGAGATGCGGCTTGGACGTGGCGCAGCGTGGCGTGGCGGCGTGGTATGTCTCGGCGGAGTGAGTGATGAGACTCGTCGATCCATTGTCCCGCTCCCACGCCACGCAGCTCCCTATTCTCCGAGTGAGATGCCGAGAGGGTGTGAGAGAGATCTGGATCTCACCGAAACCCCTTGCCTTCAATCTCGCCCCCATCTCAGGCCCCACTGTAGACGCTTTACACGGCCTCTCTACCACACCACGTCGATGCAGGCGGGGACATTGCACCCATACGTTGCCCCTCCACCCCCCCTCCCGCCCCGTCTACATTTGCCCCCGAAGGCCTAGCCCAAGTTGTCTCACCGCGTCGCCACGCTACCATTTGCCTCCGAGGCCCTCGTGACCGCTACCATTTGCCTCCGAGGCCTGCCCGTCGTCTATATAAACACCCCTCCCAGCGCCATCGACCTCTTCCCTTCTTTCTTTCCTATCCATACCTCTGATCTCGATCAAAGGAACCACGCATCGCACTCTTTCGACCTGCTCGCAGATCCAAAAGCGCCCCAACTCGTCAAGCTGTACATGATCAGCACCCCTGCTACCCGCACTTCCACAGCTAACCAGACCGCCGAGAAGCTCAACATGCTCGCTCACGTTACCAGTCCCCTTGGCACTCGCGCCGTCCCTACCAGACAGGTTGGTCTCGGATCCCCCCGCAAGGTCATGAGGCGCACCATTCCCAAGTCATCGACGGTGGTTGCGCCGCACAGCGGTGCCCAGGCGACCAGACAGGTGAGTTTGCAGTTTCGAGATCGTCGATCGAAAATCGTTTTTTGCGTTTTGCGGGATGAGGAGGAGGCGTGGTGCTGTGGTAGCTGCGGAGATCGTCCGCTGTGGTGGTCAGCTTGCTCCTGAGCAAGTCTGGCTGCGCAGGGGCGAGATCTGGTGGTACTCGTCACCAGGGGCCGTGGTAGCGAGGAGCCGTCCGTATCGTGGAGAGGATGGTGTTGCTCGCAGTGCTGGAGTGGAGGCAGCGCTTCCGTCTCCTCGCACGTGGCTCTTTCCGCTTTCCGCGCCGCGCCGCGCCGACTACGTTCACGTGGTTTTTCTTCCGCCCCGCTCAAACCACGTGTTCCTTTCCGCACGACGCTAATCACCGCCCCTCTCCGCCCTTACCCCTCACCCAGGGCACGCGCGAGGCGTTCAAGAACATCAAGAACAAGCCTGCCGTCGCTGCCAACACCAAGGTAGGAGCCACGGAGACCAAGGTCAAGCCTGAGCGTGTCGTCGTTCCAGTCGCTGTCAAGAGCAAGGTTGTCGCCAAGGTAGCCGGTCCGGAGCCCAAGGCTACCAACGTTGTCCGCCGCGTCCTGCCTCGTACGGCTCTCAAGACGCCCGTCAAGCCAGCTACCACAGCAGCTCATGCTCGCGAGGTCGTGCCGAAGAGGGTGACACCGCGCAGGGTCCCCTCTCTGACGCGTACTGTACGCCTCGACCTCGGCATCATCGAGGCGAGCGACCTCAGCTTCGACGCCTCCATTGATCTGATGGAGAGCTCCCCTTCCTTCCGTGCATTCGCCGAGGGAGGTAATGGCCTGGAGCGATCCGCCTCCGTCGACGTCGTTGATGACTTGATGGGCTCCACGCCTTCCTGGGAGAAGTTTGTCGCTGCGGCCGACACCACTACGGAGATCCTGCCCCGCGCCGAGTCCTCGCGCCTGTCGCTGAGCGGCGTCTCCACGGCTAGTGTCGACCTTATGGCGTCTACGGATTCATGGAACAAGTTTGCCGCGCCAGCAATGAAGAGGACATCGCGTCTGCCCACCAAGCTCCCCAGCTTCGACGTGCTCGCCGAGTCTACGTCGGAGTGTGAGGACCTGCTCGCCTCGACCAAGTCGTGGGAGCAGTTCAAGGCGACGGCCAAGAAGATCAAGACCAGGAGGAACTTGCTGCTCGCTCAGCTACCCAGCTTTGATGCGCTTGCCCA